>NC_133211.1:3089849-3097349 GCF_958299795.1 Porites lutea
AGTTTAGTTAGTGGGTGGTATTACCAGTGGTTGCTTGGGGACCTAATTATTATACTGTAGACCAGTGGCTGCGATATGAATAACGTAGGGCAATACTAGATATTCCTTGAGTGTATAATCTTAACAGTCAGTCTTAATTTAAAAATCATCAACAACTTCCACCTGCAATGATAACATCTTACCTGATGGGTCCCTTTATTGAGAAATTCCTTTGAAATAAAAAGGAAACATACTTAGTTTATTTAAAACAAATAAGAAACAAAAATACATGTAATATTTATTGTGAATGAATTGAAATTTTTTCTTCCTTTTCTTCAGATTACGGGTAATATAACTCTTATTATGCAATATTGAATTAAATAAAGACATGATCATCATAGTTGTGTACACAACGAAGTTTAAAACAGTAAATAGAATATTGAAAAGAATTCTGAGCTTCAGCTTGTGAAATTTACCTTATGGGCTTTAACTCGTCTGCATTCTCCATGATAGTAGCTTTGTGCTAAGTCATAGAAAGCATTTTCCAGCCTGAAAGAAATGGAATGGTAGCAGACCATTTTCTTTACATGACTGCAACTACATCTGTACTTGTACAATGTGTTTAAGGCCCTTATTATTACAAAAGAAAGTCTCTGGAAAGAGGGTCACCCTCCCAGCCGGGTCAACCTTAGCGAGGGTCTATGTGAGAAAAAAGTTGATGTTTTTGCCAGCAGCACATGCCTATGCTTTGATTGTCTCGTTTTGACCGCAGGGGTTTTGCTTCACGCTGGACGCTGGATGCAACATTCAGTTGTTTCACATGCAACATCCCGTAGTTCACACACAAAATAATTTTTTAAAGATTTTCACTGATAGAGCACCAGTAAACTGATATTTCTGATGAGTCAATACAATGACTGGACTGGACATTTTAACTGCTATCTGTAAACCATCTGTCATCAGGGATTCCTACACTCTTTCAATTGGATTTCAAACAAACAACTTCACACTGATAAATATTGTAATTTCTAAATCATATATTAAATTTTTTTGTGAGAATTTTTCCTGGTTAACCAATTCTGGTCCAGGGAATGCAGTAAATAGCATCTTAGAGAGTCCAATTTTAAAAATTTCTCAGGGGAGCATGCCCCCAGACCACCCAAGAAGTTTGCACCTCCTTTCTTCCTCCTGCACTCAATATTTGCACCTGTGGAATGAATGATGCAAGTCTGCCAGCTTAACCTCTGCATCTGGTGCTTCCAAATGCTAATAAAAACCCCGTGACTGAGTTGATCTAGTTGCACAAGTGGAAGTGTTCATACGAAGAAAAGTTAACCCAGCTAGAAGGGTGACCCTAACAATGAATAAGGGGGACCTGGCTACACAGGTCACCTTTTAGCCGTGCCAACTTTTTGTTTTCTAATTTCTCATGTAAACAGCTTGACACATTTTGTAAGCAAATCAATGAAAAGTTAGCTCACCCTGGGTAGCTTGGGTATGGGCAAGACCCTTCTAGCCCTGAACAACTTTTCTCCATATAAACAGGGACTAACTCTTTCTGATTAGATAAGGAGTAGAATAATTCTACTGGTGAATGCACATTATAAAGTCAAGTAAAAAGGGTGGGAGGGGGGGGGGGTGTAAATTTGGTAGCTGATATTCAAGCTTGGAGGATAAATGAGTCTCTTTATTGGTACTTCTGAGTCGCGACGATCATCATTGATGAGGTGACAATCGCATTGCCACTTCAATCAAGTTTGACAACATCAGTTTGCAGTGACCGCAAAAAAAACAGCCAAAAAGTGTACTGCACATTCAGAATTTTTGTTTTGCTTATGTTCATGTTTCTGTTGTCACAGTGGTTCCGCTGGCCTTGCTAGTAGCAACACAAAAACTATGGAAAACATGCAACAAAATCGACATTCGCACATACCCACGCAAAGGCTCATTCATGAACTTGTTTCATTCCACAATTATATTATACCTGATTGTATATCCTATCAAGTGATCTGTATGTGGGAGAACAAACAAAGACTTGGCAGACAAATCACAAGCACTGCAGAGTGTGGCTGCTCTTTCCAGAGCCTGCAGATCATCACCTGTAATATAAAGCATTTACAGAAATTGAAATGCACAGACATCTCACCAACTAATACACTATATTGATCTACTACTGGTTAGATTCAGGTCCTCTAATAATTTTATGAATGCAAAACCCAGGTTTAACCTCCACTCAGGGGTCACCTTAGAACTTAAAAAGTCACTGACCACTAAGAGAGTTACATGTAATAACTTCAGGTGTACACTAGTCACAATGATGTCATCTTTCACAACATGAACTACCTCACTTAAATCAATGCACTGCACTTGTGGAAATTCAACACAAAATATTGCAAAGATAAATTTATCATGATTTTGTATACATTATCTAGCTTCCTCTGAGGCAGAATAAGAAAATTCACATGTAAATTTGTATGTTTATTACTAACAAACCCCACAACAACCGCCATTGAAGGTGCACTTCTATTCAAGGGACACTCGCATCAGTCGCAAGGGTGTCCCCTGAATAGTGGTTGCCCTGTGTTGATATTAGGGAGCGTAAGCAACAACCACGGTGATGGCTACGGCTATGAAAATATCACTTAAAAGTGAATTTGTGCTGCTTCAAATTATTCGCGCTTATTCCATCTCTTTCAGTTCGTCAAATGTTGGTAATTTTTTCTGGAGTTGAAATTTGCAGTTCAGGAAAAGAAAAAGAAAGTCTTTGTCTTGAGTTCACGTTCTCCACAAAATGTGAAATTTAGCATTTTCACGTCGTAGTCATGCAATGACAGCAAAGAAATGTATGAAAAAGCGTGATGCATGTGCAGAATTGTTGTTTTGCTAATCTAAACCTACTGCTTTTTTGCCGTTCTCGTTGACAACGCCATCATCATTGCTTAAGCTCCCTATGGTTAGAAGAAAATTGATGTTGATCACTCCAGAGACTTAATGGGTTATTAGAAGCAAATGGCCTAACAGAAGTCATAGACTGTACATGAGTAATTCACTGAGCTATATACCTGGTGGGAGAGGTGCATTCTTCTGGATTAACACCACAGCTACTTTGGTGTTTTGGTCCTGTAGACTGCTCCTGTTAAGAAAGAGGACAAGGGTGAACTGAGAATGGTAAATACTGTGAGATATTAGTCATATACTATTTTCACAAAATATCATCATCATCATCATCATCATCATCATCATCATCATTATAGACAGCCTTTCAGTCAAACAGCACCTATGGCCCCCTTCAACTCTTTCCATTTTGTTAACTTCAATTAGATATCTTCAAGAAATTCCAGCCCAACATCTGCCTTTAGGGTGTCTTCGTTGCAGATCAAAAGGAAATTCAGAAAAAAATGGTTTCAACCTAGTATGATTCTTAGTTTCCTAATTTTCTTGTTGCTGTTACAGATGTGTGGCATGTGCATGTATCCAGGCACAGCACTGGAGCAAAAGCGTTTGCATCCATCTCATCCGCACTTCCTAACCTTTGGCTTTTACTAGTTTCCTAGCACTAATAATTATTATTCATGATGATATTGCAAATGATTATTAAGGTTAGGAAATGAAGGAAGATGAGAATCAAACTAGGTTTAGACCATTTTAACTTGAATTTCATTTTGCCCTACAACTTGAATATATATTCAGTGGAACCTCGATACAATGAAGGGCCATTTTTTAAAATGAACCTTGTTATAGCAAGCATATTTTGCCAAGTTCCTTTTTCACATCTGTGAGAACTATAATGTCCAGACAACGATCGAATAGTATCCCATGATGCACCTCGATTCATGTTACGTGACACATCATGATCAGTAATCTTCAGCACGCGCGAAGTGAACATCGATCGCAGTGCTCGATGTGGATGGTTTCCAAACATGTTTCGGTTCAGCAGCTTCTGCTTTTGAGATTATCGAGTTGGCTTATATTCACTGTGCTTTAAAGGAGAATTTCAGCGTTGCTTTGACTGAGAAGGGTTTTACATGTATTTCACTGATCTGTCGAGAACTACTTGTGCAGCGTCGGTCGCACTGTAAACACAAATTATAAGACTCGCAATTGATAAGCTTCGCTAGGTTCACTAGGAGAACCCAGGCCAGAGGAGAACCAAAACTATGACTGATCTATAAAGTGGTTCCAACAAAACATCCGCTACGCTGTGAAGCTAATTACTGAAGGAGAATTTATTACAGCATCGCGCTCAAAGGAGCTGAAGTTTACAATGGCAGTTACAAATAAAATTCAACCTATCGATGCGACAAACAATTTGCTGAAGCACAGTCTACCCGGTACTGACTCAAGCAATCTTCAAGGAAATTTCCTGGCCAGAATACTGATCTGTTCTTTTGAATAAATAAAGTTTCTGATGTTTCTTTTTCAAATTCTGAGCAGGCTTCAGTTTATGTTGTGCCAGCTTGCATGCTGCGTGGCACCTTTCTTTGGGTTCTTTTCACACTGAAACACACCGTTTTACACCGCTCCTTCTTCGAATTGAAATAATTATAGTCAAATTCCTTTTAAAGATAACCTCTTTGAAAATACAAAGTGATTGCTTCGGCACAAAGCGCTCTCAAAAGCGCCCAACAGATTGTAGCCTTCATCAGGCTTTACGCATATATTATGACACATGGCGGTAAAATGTGATAAAAGATTCGAAATTTCAGCCATCTTTGGTCGACAAAAAGTCTTCAAAATGTGGGTACTTCTGGGTACTTCTTGGCCTGTACAATATTCAGGACTTCATTTTGCTGGCGTGAGGTCCACATTAATTTTGGTAGATTTCAACATATATTCCAAAAAATCTTGAATATTCATGACCTGGTTGTGGGTCACTGAACACTTTGTGATGGAAAGACTAAATGAAACCGTGAAAATAAATGTTTCTAAGTGGAAACTTCGCTCTTAAGCCATTGCAAATCGGAGAAATCATGTCAAATAACGAAATAATGTAATTTTTTTACTTTTACTGGAAATCGAGTGAGAAAAAAGCCGACGAGAAAACGACCTTATTTCAAGATGGAATCTGCTATGACTGCGATATTGTGTGATGCTTCTGGAAAAATGCATCATGGGATACTATTCGATCCTCCTCTGTATAATGTCTTTCCTTCTTAGAGAGGCATCCTCCTTATGGAGATTCAACTTAAAGAAGTACACAAAAGGCAGGGACCAACTCTAGGTGTCTGTTTAGTGGGGTGTCCATTTTATAGAGGTATCCATTAAGAGAAGAGTTGACTGTACCAATGTTTAAAATGAAGCAAAGTATACAGTCATGTACCTCAATTAAGGACCTGCCTGAAATGAAGCCTTTACATGCAGCAAAAACACACTGTACCTGACTTTTTCTAATTTTGACGCACATTCAGTTTGTTTTTCTTTCCACTGAGAATCATCCCAGTCCAGTTCATAAAACATCACCACCACAGCAGGGGAGAGGTAAAGATGCTTGTGCATCCATTTTGTCTTCAAGATGCCTTTCGGTATGTACCATTCATATGTGGAGCGCTGGAAAATGGAAATAAATCTTGGTTATTACAAAGACTACAACCCCGGTTAAAACTTTTGGGACACTAACAGAATAGCTTGTCAAATTGAGGCATCTTCCCTCCCCCATTCCCCATCCCCCGCCCCCGTGGTGCAGTGTTGATGTTATGGATTCAAGTTTTAATTCAACTCAATCAACACTGCTTGGGAGACAGGGGAACAGCAGAAATAGCCCCCCTTATAACAACATCCCAAGTTTTTTTAAGAGGTTGAATAATTTAGCAAAGTGCGTCTTTTTGCCTAATTTCCTCAAGTGTCCCCAGACGTTTTGTTAATTAACACCCTTGCTAACCCTACAACCCTGGTCAAAACTTCTGGGGAGTAAAGGAGGTGTGGTGCTGTTAGACCATGAGCAGTCATTCTTTTTTACTCAGAGCCATGCATGGAAATTGAAAAAGTAATAATGTGCAAATTTTTTGGTTAAAGGGAGGAAAGATTGCCAAGATATCTTGAAATTCCTCAAACAGATTTTTGTGAAACTTTGCACAACAGAAGACTAGCACCCAAAGTATTCATAGCATAAAGAATTTCCAAAGAAAATGCTGATAACGGCTGAAATTTGATTTAGAGCTGAGACAATTATTGAGACATCACTGTCACAATTATTTCACTCGCCCAAAAAATAATTGTTAGTTTGCATGTGACATCATGGCAGCTACGTTGGAGGTCAAAAACAAAAACATTTCTATCCTCTGGGAACTAAACTCCATTTTCATGTTAATTCTTTGAAATATTTTTTATTGTATTGACCCCCAACGAGGCCCTGCTGGGGGGGGGGGGGGAGGGTCCCATGTCGCTCGTCTGAATTTTAAAACATCTCATGTCCGTGTTTATAAATGCTTCACATTGCTGTCGGAAATTGAACAAAAATTCTTTGTCTTTGTCAGAATTATAGAAAAGGGAAATTGTAATGCATTGTAAAGACACCATTACAGTTCTGCAAGTTCTCAGTTAACATTTTGCATATCGAACACCTATACATTGCCATTCACAATTAAGACAATTCACAGGAGGGTCCACTGAAGCTCACTGACAACAGATGTTCTCTGAAGTGCAACAAAAATTGACGAAAATCACTTCTTCTTGGCATTCAGACTGGTGATAAATTAGCCAAACCACCATTCTTTGTTGCTTATTCTAGGCTTTGCCGTCACTGTCGCAATTAGCCTAGGGAGGTTGTCTCTTGTCGCGATTTCATTTTACGCTATGTCACTACTTTTTGGATCATGTCGCCTGTCGGAATTTACCCTGGCAGGGCCTCCTTAACATGGCTGCCACGTCACGTTGTTGCAAACCAAGAATATCATAATAACGTTTAGTCTATGTGTAATACATGTGTTGTAACGGTTTTAAAATAAAGATGAATTTCTGTAAGTATAAGACATTCAAAGATGGAGGGTGTGCCTACAAAAATACGAGGTCGAGCCCTCTTAAATGAAATGACCGCATGCAAACAGCTCTTAAAAATTATTTGGAAAACAGTCGATGTACCAGGTGCTATACGACCTCAAATAAAATATTGTCTTGTCTTCACTTGTCTCATGTACGGTCCTTTCCTTATGCATACGACCCAACGAAAATATTACGTACGAATAAATTAAAAACCTTTAAAACGAGCACAGTACAATAGCAAATCCGACGAGTATGCAAGAGTCAGATCCCACCTACCTTTGACTTGGCTTTAGGAAACTCGTGGTCAATTGACAGCAATCTAAAAGACAGCGGAACTCTTTCCGGATGCCTGTTCACAGAAAAAGACTCCCAGATAGCTTTATGTAAAGGTTTGTTGTGTATATCCAATCCTATAAGCGCTACAAGGCCAAGTGGTCGAGTAGCTAGTTCTGTTGGAAATTCACTGGCGGCCGCCATCTTTCATTTAGGGCAGGTAACCAGGCCTTCCTTTTTGCTGAGTTGAAGTGGAGTCGGGGATCGCGG
>NC_133211.1:3107349-3147349 GCF_958299795.1 Porites lutea
TCAAAAATTATAGAGTAAACTGAAGAGAATCTGACCACTTTTTCGCCATATTCCAAACCCTACAGAATTTTCTAAGCTAGTTCACCTTAATTGAACTGAACAGTGCAGAAGTTTGCCAACACTCTTGCGTCATTTTATTCTATCATAGCACACCAATGATGCGATGATATTTGGAACATTGATTCGAAATGCGTGACCCTTACAAAATTCCAACTCAGTCAAACACCTCAACAACTAGAAACGTACTTACAAATAATTCATACTATGCTTTACCGCTGTAGGTCATACGGAAGCTCATAGATCGAAGATGTGACAGCTCGGTCCGAGCTTATTTCGTACAGTTTTGATGCCGGCATACCGTTATGGCATATCAATTTGTACACGGAATCGGGAGTGGAAAGGGCTTGTATACCCGGCGGGGGGGGGGGGGGGAACTTGGGTTAATTTTTGCTGGGTTTGTGCCGCTGGCCTCTCAGAGCCCCTGCCACATTATAGTCTATTCTGTGGCCAATTATAGACCCCATCTTAGTCACTTTAGGGCAAATATGTAATTTTCGCGATTTCTGTTTTTATGAATTGACCCATTTTTTTAGATTGAATGAAAAACACTTTACTTTTCATCTACAGTACAAACATTCTCGGTACGTTTGCTAACCGTAAATATGAAGAACTGTCTTACCCCCAAAAAACAGAAAATGTGCGACCCTATTCTAGTAACTTTATTGAAAATGCGACCCCATTATAGTCAATACAGTCGTGAAAATGCCACCCCATCCAGCGGCACATCCCCATTAGCCTCTTGTAAGGAAATAGCCCCCTCCCCGGGCTTCTATATGCATAGACTTACTTTTAGGATATTTACGGTAACGCCCTAAGGTAGCTTCTGCGCTCCCCCTCCCGAGAAAAAATCCCTGAACGCAGGTCACGCTATTTTAACCATAACTTTTTCAGTGATTCTGACAGATCTGCCACTGAGATATGTACACATTATATAGGCGTGACATCACAGGAAGCCAGCTGAGTGTTCTTTACTTAAAAGTTGTAAAGCGGTTTCCTTTTCCGTTCATCGGCCCAACAGAGAGAATTGCGAGCCGTAGAGCACGTAGAATTCGATAGTGCAAGTTATTCTGTTGATTGAAATAAGTTAAGAGTCGTTCGAAAAGCACGCAGAAATTAAATGAGAACAGCCAACAACATGTTGTCAGAGCTATTTATGAGCAGAAAATTAAGCCCATCATGTCAAATGCTTAAAGAAATTACAAAAACCGAAATATTTAAGAAAGAGTTAAAATTCAAATGAGAATTTTAGAAAAAGAGTTCATTTATCGTGGTCTGGTGCGCTGTAGTCTTTTAACGCTTGCCACAATTCGGGATACAAAGCCTTCACTTCAGAGGCTTTGGGCACACAACGATCTCTATAATCAAAACCCGGCGACATTCCCTCTGAAATCAACGTAAAAGGTATCTCTCCTTCAAACTTTGCATAATCATTCTCGTCGAGTAAAATCTCTGCGGCCTTTAGACAACCACCAGGGACTGTTCATTGGGGAACGAACATGCCCTTTCGAAGTGTCGCTACCCAATACAAACTCCTCGACTTTGCCCTCGGTTGTGACATATATGTACTTAGCGGGCCAGCCGTCGTGAAAAAAATGTGTTATATCGTTTTTGTTGCTGTTTAAGAAGTTTTTGCCTCCAAGTTCAGGTGCAATCATGTAATAAATTGTAGTCAATAAGCTCCGTTCATTTCCGTCTCTTTCCTTCGCTTGAATAATTTCTGGTGAACGATATGTCTCTACGAAATATCCCCCTTCCTCCGATAGCGGGATTAAGCCCAGGTTTTCAATGTAGTTGTCTTTTCTGTTCTTCATGTCACCAGTACGAAATCTCTCGAAGTTAAACGGCTTTTCTTCTAAAATCGAATGAAGATCGCTGATTAAAAGTCACATTTGATAGTTTACGTTAGACACACTTGAGTACCACTTCCGACGTGTCAATGACGTGATTATACGGACGTCAAGTCTTGAGCCCCTTATGACATCATCAACGCCTTCTCGTTGGCACGGATTCGCGCGCGTGATCCAAGAATTGACCGGTAAACAGAGCATTAGTCAGGAAAACTCATGAAATACAGTCAGGATTCGCGAATTATATATTCACTGTGACGATCGAGTGATCACCGAACATTTTAGTCCGTCTATCTAGATTTCTACCGAGAAAACAGATGTAATGTCGTGAACATCAGATAACCCTAATTCAGACCAGCTCTTTCCTATATATAGTAGTCCATGGCCAGCAACCACCAAGGATCATTGATGGACTTTAAAGCGGTTCGTCCCCTAATCGCGTGATCTGTGAAATGACTCCAAAAGTTAATGTGATTCGTAGCCTCAGGGGCGGATCTAGGGGGAGGGTGCAGGGGGTGCGCACCCCCCCCCCCCCTGAGATGACCTGAGGTTCTCTAATACAACTGGTATTCTGCAAAAAAAAAAAAAAAAAAAAAAAACTATGTGGTTTATTGGTGTTGAAGTAGAGCAAGAGACGAGTGCACCCCCTCCTAAAAAAATCCTGGATCCGCCCCTGAGCCTCCCACGCAACGTCTGCGTGGGAGGCTACGTGATTCGTGACTGTACGGAAATTTAATCCGTGATCCGTGCAGATCCAGAACCCACCCCCTTCTGGTTTTATTGCGGTAATGCTAGTGTTAAGCCTGCGAGCAAGCTTGCTCATAGGCTGATTCTGTTGTGATAGAAATCAGACAATATTTACTTCAAGGTGTTTTTCCTTTTTTTTTTTAACCCAGGGTTCCCCTAAATAAGTGTTTTGAGGGTTTCTTTAGGATCGGATTTACAATTTTATTTCGACCGTGGTAACAATCTTAAGGGGGCAGCCGGTTAAAAGCGTTATTTTTCGTTGATTTCCACATAAAATTTCATTCAATCAAAAAGTGACTCAATTAAGTTACAGTCCTTAGTTCAATAATTATTTGTGAATTTTTGGATGATTTTTCGAATGTTTCAATTTGTAAAATTTAGTGGGGAGATGTTTGAAATTTGGAGAAAAAGAGAAAATATTGGAATTGGGGGTTGTTAAAAATTGAAATATGAAGTGATCAGTAGACAATTACCAGATAGTCTACCACCGCAACAAGGTGCCTCTGATCCCATTAGCGGACTAACTGGTTTATGTGTACACCAGGTATACCTATTCTAACCTCATATATTTCAGCTTCCCAAATCAACATCATTTTCCCCAAATTTAACCAGACTCTCCCCTTAAATGCTGGTATCGTTTGATTTCAGTTCATTTTCTCGAGCAGTTCTTTGAAATAGCCTTCCTATTGAGCAGCTGCATGCGGTAGGCAAACTCTCTTGGGACCTCCAGTGCTGACTGCAAACTATGTACACGGCACCTATGTAAAACAGGCTCTAGTCTAAGAGGGTTCTTAATCACTCCTAAGTAATCCTTGGGTGGGTAAACAAATTACAATTTACTATTTTTAAAAAAAATAATGTTAATGTGTCATAGCCGTTTTAGATTTGTGTAAGAAATAGTGTTTTTGAGTCCTGATGAGTTGACCGTGTTTACATAAAGTCATTCATTCATCCATCCATCCATCCATCCATCCATCCATCCATTCATCCGTTCATCCATTCATCCATTCATTCATTGTAGCCTCTTTATGACTGCCCACCTAAAAGCTAAGATGAATTTGTCACGAAAGACCACTCCTCGAGTAAACATGTTTTGAGAATTCCCCGGGGTGCAAGAGATCCTAGCCGTGTGCTTCATATTAGCCAGTGAACAGGCCGTCTATTTGGGGAAAGTGTGAAAAAAAATTGCGCTTTCCCCAAAAGGAGAGCCTGTTCACAGGCTAGCTTCATATGCTTGCGTCGTCGTCGACACGGCCTACCTCGTTTTCAGGAAATTCAAACATTGGTCATGTTGGCCAAAAATAATAATCATCATCTTCATCATTACTCTCCCTCGCAGCCGTTTTTTGTGATGTCACGCAACGTGGGGAATGTTGGGTGACCTCCCAACAAACGAGTCCGAGGATGGTAACAATGATCAAGATGATGATGATGATGATGACCATTATAAGAGGTTAGATGATGAGATCCTCATTGTTTTAGTGTATCCAACCAGTGTGAGATTTATTCACTTTTCTTATTTCTTTCTCTGTCTCTAGTGGCTTTTAGAACTGCAAATAAACATACTATGTGCGAGCTAGTGTACATCGAATTGGATTTGCGTGGCGGTCGAAGTGGATACGTCAGGACTCAGGGGGGCGCGCAGCCATTTTCTTTCCCGGTCACGCAACGCCCTTCCTAGAATACCCCATTTTTAGGACTTTAATACATGGGTGAAAAACATTTTATCGCCGAAAATTTCTACCAGCAGAACGAGCCAGATAAAGTTAAAAGGACATAGGAGTTTGATTCCTTCTTAATCGGCAGGGAAATTTTGTTTACCGTATCGTGACCAGTGACGCAGGTGGCGACACATTTCGAGCGCTTTACATGACCTGCTTTCTGCCACTCCATTGCCCGTTTGACGGGACGCACGATCATTCCACATTAATATTCAGGAATTGGAATTTTCTCCATAACTTGCAATTGTTTGCATTAATCATGCCTCTGTTTGATTTAACAACAAACGTAAAAGAAGTTCCTGAAAATTTCCACAAGGAGACTACAGAATTAGTAGCACAACTTTTGGGAAAACCGAGCACGGTAAGAATATTCACATTAACATGACTCTAGCGGCGGACAACATTTTGAATGGCGAGATCAACCCAATTTTTTCCCACAAATAATAAGCTTTATAGGTGTCTCTCTTGATTAGTCAGTTTTCCTTGAAGTACATGCGGTAAACCGGTTTGAGAGTTCTTCCCCAGCGACTCCTCGTCCTATGGCCGGAAGAGTATAGGGGGGGGGGGGGGGGATGGGTGGGTTTGGATTAGTCAACGAATATTTGCGTGTAGAGCCTACAGCTAATTTTGGAAATCAGTGCAACCTACAGATTAGTTAGTTTTCTGCTAGTGAGTAACTGACTCATCTGTAGGTTACGTGCACAGTGCATGATTTCCAAATTATATCAATTATTGTCTTTATTCAGGTTCCTTTTGACTGTGTGTTTGTCGTTATTTTCTTCAAAACAATGGATAATAAAAAAATCATTAGATTCGCTTTTTGTGATATCCTAAATAATGAAGGTCTCGGTAAGTGTTATCAGCCTTGGCCTTGGGTTTGGCTGATAGCACCCACCTCGACTTTAACAGATATCACAAAAACCTCATTGTTTCATAGGTGGGGTGAATGGCAGAATGACGAACAGGAATGGCAGAACATGGAATATTCTAATATACGGAATGTGCTAAAACATGGAATTTCAGAATATTCTAAAACAAAACAGAACTAAAACGCAGAATGAGAGAAAAAACTCGAACCATGTTTAAGCTCGTGACAAGTAAAAAATATACTTAATCACTGTTTTGGAGGCCATCTTGATGGGTGGGCAACTGCGTGAAAATAAAATTGTGCGGGAAAACTTGCAGACAAATGTCTTGATAATCTAATAATCGATAATTGACTGGATAAATTTAGGCACAGCTATGGCCTCCATTATTGTTAGTACAATCCTTTGCTGTGTAGCCTGTTCACTGACCCTCTATTTTCTCTTCAAAGTCTGTCGAGCGCAGGTGATAAAATATAAACCGCAGGGGATTTAGCTCGCCCGATGTTTTCAAAAAGAATGAAAAGAAAAATAAAACAATATCTGTGTACAGACTATTTGCTGTGAAACGTAAGTTTACATAGATTCCCATAAAAACACTGTAATTTATCATGCAGGTGCCTACCCATCAAGATGGCTTCCAAAACCATGATACGGTCAACAGTGTACGACAGTACAAAGACTGAATTTTAATTATTTAAAACAACCATGCCTGGTCATTACAAGAAAATAATGCCCACTTGAAGCCATAATAATAAGACATGCTATTGTTCTTCTTAATATGATGAACAGGTTGTTGGAGTGCAAGTCAATGCTGGAGCAAAGTTAACATTTGGAGGGACTGATGAAAACTCTGGGATGCTTCACATCTACTCAGCAGGGAAACTGGGGCCGGAAAAAAATAATGAATATGCCAAAGCTTTTTCCGAACACCTGGAGAAGCATTTCAGAATTCCAAGTGGAAGGTAAAAAAATCTGGCTTTAAAAAAATCTTGCTTTGCAAACCTTTAGATATCTAAACATTTAACAACCAATGAGCTCTGAAGCTTGTTGAGTTGGACAGTGCAACCAAACTATTTTCCCAAGATAAAAGACAAAAATTTCCTAAAACAGTTGTTAAGATCTCAAATGAATTTTGTTCCACTTGTCAGTGGTCATGGACTGACAGCTGACTCTTTCTTTCTTCTTTCTTCTTTTTTGTTTCAGTGAAAGCTCAGAAGTACATTGATTGCAGCCGCCATCTTGAAAAATTATTGCAAAACTGAGGGAGGAGGAGCAGGCAAGGGGGAGGAGGAAAAGAGGAAATTTTTTTTCACTCCTCCCCCGTCCCCTTCCTCTATTTTAACACATTAACCTCTCGGTGGCAGGAGAAGATTAGTATTATGGTTTGCACTGCAAAATACTCCTGCTTTGCAGGCTACCATCTTCTTTCTTCAAATTGTTTCCATAAAAGCAAGGGATCCCTTTTTACCCTTCCTTGAACCCACACACCCTCAGGAACAATCTTTCTTTGACCTGGTAGAGTATTATTTTAATATTATGATTGTAAACAAGTTCCTGTTACATGATGGAAAGTCTATGGTTTTGTATTAACATGGCACCACATAAGCTGATACAGCATGAGTGGACATTTGAAAATGATTCCACTTCTTTCTTGGTAAAGTGTCTTTATCATGATCAGGTTAGTGTGTGTCAATTTACTGGAATATTGATTTAACTACCAATATTGGTGTTGCTATTGAGGTTTTGGTTTGGTTGCTACTGTCATGCAGGGAGGTGGTCACTATTTTTAGAATTTACTGGTGGCCTCAACCTTTCTTCAGTCAATTTGTACTGGTAACAGAACTTCGTGTCCTCCAATTCGGTCTGTAATCATTGAGTGATTAACAAAATCGAACGACCGCATAGTGGGAGTCTGGTTTGTTTAATCACTAGTATGATTACAGACCAGATTGGACGACACGAAATCCTGTTACCAATTAATCATAACGTTAACAAAATTTGTGATATATGACTCTTTTTTGAATCATAACACAAGTCCAAGATATATATTTTTTGAAACTAGCAGTGAAAAAAGCTGTTTAAGCACGCCTGACAGTGCGTACTGTCCTATTAAGGCTGAAATCAGGGCAGTTGATAGCCAATCAGATTTGAGAATTTTGTTATAGTTATGATTAGGGTAATAATTGTTGTTTTGGGGGTACCCTAACCTCCTTTGCTGGAGACTCAATCTCATGCAATAAATCTTAAAATGACAATTATTACATTTAGAATCCTGATTTCTTGGACCCTTTCTCACGATTCAAGTAAAATCCAACTTCCCTTTATCAGTCAAACATTGTCATATATTTTGACCCATTCAGTGGTGGATCCAGACCTTGGGGGGGGCCGGTCATTCAGACCCTGAGATAAGGGGGGCCCAGTCTCCAAAAAAATTTTTCCAGCCCTCCGGGCCTCAGTTTGACTAAACCGAAGTGGGGGTTCGGGCTCCCTGAGCCCCTCCCATGGATCCGCCACTGCCACTGTAATTTGAACCAATTTGCTTTTCTCATTTAGTTCAAAAAATTGTGATTCTGCTGAAAAAACTAGGTTGCAAAAACCTCAGCCCTTATCAGCTGATTGTATCTGTTTTAATAAATGTTGGTAATTTTTTGCAGGTTGTTTATCTTTTTCCATGACATTGCAAGAAGTGACTTGGCTTGGAACGGCAAAACCTTGGCTGGAAAGTGACAGCATCGACAGTACTGTATCACAGAGACTGGCAGATTGATAGATTTTAGATCTCTGATGTGATGTAAAACATAACAGAAAAGAAAGGAGTCCCTTTCATAAAATTGATGACAGTCATTATGAAATGATCCTATTAGTGTCTAAGAACACTATGATGATAATGGTATTTATAAAAAAAAGTGAATCTTTAATTCTGATGATCACTCAAATAAAAAACATTGAGGAAATAAAACTAGTTACATGATGAAAGGACTTTCAGTGTTTTTATTTCACTACCTTTTGCTTGGCCAATATAATTCACAAATAGCTACAGTCGAACCTCCACTAGTGACCACAGCCACCTCTTTACCGACTATTTTTTTGTCATGGGTGATAGTCCATAAATTGACTATTGTTTAAACCTCTTTAAAATGGCCACCTCACTACAATGGCAACAGCCACAAAAGCGTGTCCCCAACTGCCAAAATAATCTCTCAACAACAGCCAATTTTTTCAGTGAATGACGAAAAAGTAAAGAATGGTTGTGAACTTTGATCTTTCTTTTGTTGTTGTTGTTGTTCAATTCATGAAAATGCAGTACTTTTTTGTAACAACCTGTTTTAGAACATACTTCCGAGCATGTTCCTTAAGCTCAAGAGACAGTTAAGAACATTTTTTTACTGCTCGTTTGTTTTTAGCTTGAACCTTTGAAATCCAGGGTGCCCCCAGCATAGGATTTCTATGAAAAAGCCAAGATTTCCTAGTCACCCTAGAGCAAAGTTTCTGGGAAACTGCCCACCAACCCCTAGGCCAACATTAACACTTTCTCACTTATGGCAAAATGTTGGCTTAGTGAAGGGGTAGATGGGCAGTTTCCGAGAAATGTACAATGTCTGATAAAACACAATGCCCCGGTGTTACGTTTATGCACAAGATTTCCACCCAGGTGGTTTGTTTAAGTGGTAACCACCCCTGGACTCCCAACACTGTCAGGCAGTTATGGGCAACTGAGTCGTGAATTTGTTAAAGGAAACATTCCACTGCTGAAGCAATAGTTTGGGTTTTGTCACATCTCCTGGGAAATACAATGGCTTTGTTGTAAACACAAGAAATTTATCACCACCTCAATAAGAGATCTCACTCGTTTATTTCACATCAAATTTCCTTAGCACGTAATTTCCTTTCTGATGAAATACAAAGCACTTTCTTACAGCACCATAACGAGACAGACTCCAGGTTAGACCAAATCAGTGATCCACTAGTGTTTATGGCTAACATGAAAGAGACTCTCTATGGGTAACTCCAATAAAATCGCCGCATGAGTTTAGTCACGCAATGATGGCAAAGAAATCCGCCAAAAAGTGTGCTGCACTTTCAAAATTTTTATCCATAACTTAATTAAACCTGTTGCTTTAATTTTATTGTTTCTGTTATTGTCGAGGTTTGCTTGACCTGCGACGATTTCATTGAAAAAACCAATGATTTGACGGAAAATGAGCATTGAAAATGACATCCATAAATACCCATAGAGAGGCTCACGAAATGACCTTATTTTAACTTATTATTCTAATCTACACCATACTGTTCCATCAGTTTTACATCATGGCGATTTTGCATACACCTCTTAAGCAACCACTTTTGGGTTTTGCTCTAATACTGATGGTTGGCAACAAACAGACTTTCCCCGCCAGCCAAGCTGGCTCCTCCCTTGTACTCTCCTTTAGATGCAGCACCATTAGCGGCAGCACGCTTGAGAAATTCTGCTTGACCAGCTTTCACTTGATCTGCCTTGCCGCCCCAAGCCTTCAGTGCACTTGCTTGAAGAGCACGGCCAAATGAGAAGGTCAACTTCCATGGCTTCTTGCCTAAAGAACAAACCTACACTCTCAGATTTCATGCCTTACCCTGGTTTTTATTATTATATGCCTCCCCCAGAGACAGATTTTAACTTCTGGTTAAGTCTGTTTATGGAACACCCCTATAATCCTTGTTCTGGGTACCAGCCTGGGCAAAAAGATTTGATTATGTGCCATGACTGGCCTGTCAAAAAGCCATTGTCGATTTGCCAATCAGGTTGAAGGGCAATTCAAAATACATTTCTGGTAATTCGTTAAGTCCACTGTGAGCCCAGAACAGGGTTATTGGTGGTGCTTTGCAGATGTTACTATAAACCAAGGATAGCTTATATCTGAAAGCCAGTGTTGGAATTTCCCAACATACGAAAGAGGGGCTTTTCTTATTATCCTCAAAAAGCACTGTTTCCTTTTGACTTCTTAACTTTTTAGGGTGTTCATAAGGCATTGGAGATTGTAGAAGTCTCCATCTACTATGTTGAATTCTCCAGCTTACGTTAGGTAGCCTATGACTATTTTTTATTCAGATGTGGAGCCTCTTTCAAAATATTCCCCTGTAACGTCACATTTTTCAACTGCTACTAGAATTCTTAATGAAAATCCAGCCTTTTAGCCATCCTGACAAGAGTTCTTCCTGTTGTTGTAACCTCTATTAACCCAGCTTTAGTTTGAAATTTGGCCCATTTTTGTCAAAACTCTAATTTTTTTGAGGCATCTTCGCCCGCCTTTAATCACTGACAAAGATTATTTCAACATTACAATGATTAAAGCGAATTTTGATGGTATGTACTTCATTTAAGATGTCATACATTCTTTTGTCATAATAGGCCATTTGCACTATGAGATCATTTTACTACTACCATAATCCTTCAGGGTTTTGCTTTCTTGTGCAAATTAGGGCTTTTGTTCTTTAAACCTCACCGGGATTACAAAATTTAAATATGAAAGGAAAAACGGAAAGGATTCTGGTCGTAGTAGCAGAATGACGCCATCATGTAAATGGCCTCTTTGGGGGCTGGCTCGATTTGTGAGGGAAGGGGGGTTTGGTGACAATCAGGGGGAGTGGGGTAGTGCAAAAGAGAGAGTCTCTAGATTTTAGATCTCCAGAGGTTTTAATCCCTGCCAAAGGAGTGGCTGCTTAATGGAGCTTTAACTGTATTTTAAACGGTCAAACTAATCACCTGGGTATTGGTTGATGGCATTAAGGTTCACTGATGCCTCTTCTTCTGACTGTCCTCCAGACAGAAACACAACACCAGGCACTGCAACAGGTATGGTTCTCTGGAAAGCTGTGACAGTGGCCATGGCATTTTGCTCTGGTGTGTTCTTGGTTGGGCAACTCTGGCCTAAATAGGAAAGAAGATGAATTTATGGTTTATGATAACAACATTATTGAGCACAAGTGGGGGCTATCAAAATAAAGAGTATTGCCATACAAAGGTTTAATTCCAGCCTCCTCAGGTGCTTTGTTTTTTGCATAGAGGCAAGCATGAAATGTGAGTGACACTTGAGTGACTGGTGATTAAGTGTAAGGCCCTGCACAAGGGATCGTGGGAAGGAGAAAAACGAGAGGTGAAGACATCTCAACCATCTTCTCCTTCCTGCCTTCCTTAATTGCCACAGAGACATCTGGGCACGAGGCAGGGTTGAATATGATAGAGGATCACAAGTTTTCACAAGTGCAGGCCTAACCAGTTTCGCATAGTTATGCAAGATGGCCAAACTGATGGTTTCCAAAGCAAATAGGCTGTAATTATGGTGAGTCTTTGATAAGGACCATTTGGGCCCAAAACTTAGCACGTTTTCCCCCCTAGAGAACCGACAATTAGATCTAATTTCCTCCTACCCCCCCGACGCATGTTCCTGGACTGTCCGCAAGGTGCCGGAGTTTACTGTAGAACCAGTCCTTCTGACAGGGTGCGGGTAAAAAATAAAAATTGTGCGCGATTTTGGGGGCAAATTGTGCGGGGAAAAACACCGATTGTGCGGGAATTGTGCGGGATTGTGCAATCTTTCGACCTACCAAATATTCCGTGATTGTGAGCAAGAGCTCCCTGAAAAATACACTGCCACGTACTGCATCGATTGCTCTTTCCAGTGATATAAGTTGACCAGACCTTTTTCAGCCTTAATTTATTTGAGGTATATTATAAATATAATGTGGATCAAAACTTAAGATGATGCAGTTAGTCTTGTTGTCTTACAGAGCTGCCAGAGCGCCTCCGAGACCAAAATCAAATCAGTTGAGCAATAAGAGTCATAAGATCCGCATCGAACACGTAACGCACGAACGCCAGTGTTGAGTTTGTAAATTGTAAAATTTAACCTCAAATTGTCAAAATACCTGTGTTAAAACAGTGCTCGCTATCTTTGTCGGACATTTTGAAGCTTTCTGCAATGTCGGAACACCGAAGACAAATGAAAAAAGCCAAAGAAAAGAGTCTGTAAACAAGCGGCCATCTTGGTTAACTTAGTAACCAGGCTAAAAAAACATGTGCTCGAGAAATTTACACAGCTACCAAGCTTGTCAAAGTGTGGGTTTTTTTTCGATACAGGAATACGTTTCTTAGAGCCAATTCTGTGACTAAAGTTCATATTTTTTAAAAAAACTTTTTCCCCCAAAAAATGTGAGCTTCAACTCGGGGTGCTGCTTATCTGCGAGTGCGGCTTCAGATATGCTGGTCTTTACGGTATATTCACTCTTCATTTCGTGAGTAGAAGCTTCTGTTATTTTTGTTCTTCGCTAGTTGGTACAGGGACGAAGTGATTTAGAAAAAAGAGCGATCGACCCCAATCAGACTGCAAGGAATGCTGTTCATTTCATATGCTTTACTTCAACTATATATGGTAGCTAATGCGTTCATGGTAAATCCCAGCTTCATTTCCGGTTTAGCGTCCAGCAGTGAAATTTTATTGTTATGTTAAATTGCAAGGTGCGGTTTATTAATTTAAAGGGTAAGTAAATTACAAATCTAGTTACGTTCATGTTTATTTTGCAAATGTTTTTGTTTCTTTTACAGACATAATAAAAGTTGAGTTAAGGAGTTTAGTTGTTCTTTGCTGTTCCTTTTTAAAAATATTGTGTGAACAAAAGCAACGCTTAAACGTGACACAAATCACGGAAAAAAGAGTTGTACATCAGTATTGTAAGAATACTAATAAAAATACACATACTTTTTTCGTTTGTTTTCGACGAATGTACTCAATGTAAAATACAGGTTTCATTTCAATATAGGTAACTACTTGAACGCCTTCTATTAACGGTCTGTTCCCAGCCATGCATGAAAAACCGGAGAAAATATACTGTCATCTTTGTACACAAGCAAATAGCGATGACTTAACAAAACAATACATGTAAAATGCAACGTTTACCACAGTGCTAGAGTAAGTCTTAGAAATGGTTTACATTTCTTTAAAGTCGCTTACACATTTTCGTTTAACGACAATGAAGTGAACATGAACTAGTGTTTTTTCCTGCTTTTTATTTGTAAAACAATTGCCACAAATAGGATAAGAAGAACCCCAGTATCCCACGGAGCGCTGCATGACGACACAATACTCGATGTGTACGTGACTAGTGCCCAGGACAGCGCGAGCTATGGAAAGCGCCTTGTTGTTTTTATAAGCGCCCGAGCTGTTCGAGGAAAAAGCTATGGATTTTTCGTTTGTTTTGGAAGGTAAATAGCCTAAAAGTTTTCTAGAAATCTTGGAAATCAATAGGAATACCTGATTTAATTTAAATTTTCAGGAAATTTTTCAGTATTGTGCGGGATTTTGCCGATTGTGCCTGATTGTGCGGGTTAGACCGAATTGTGCGGTCCCGCACCCGCGCACCCTGTCAGAAGGCCTGTAGAACCCATCTTTATCGCTACAAAGTTATAGGTATCGTAGCCTGCTCGCAGGCTATTTATGACGTAGTTGTTCAAAAGATGGATAGCGCTATCCACCGTATAAATCCCCTTCCAATGGATAGTGCAATAATACTTAACCACTAGATATAGACATTTATCTGATGGACAGCTCTATCCAGCTTTTGAACAATTGCTGCCTGAAAAGAACTTTTTGCAACAGTTATTGATGTTTTGACAAATTCTGTCCCTTAGTCTTGATCATTGATTGGCAACTTATTAGAACAAAGGTGCTGCCACATACAGAGACCACATCCATAATGATGCAGTCAGAGGCAGAATCAGGCAAACCATAGGGCCCTACAACGATATTTTAACCATGGTAAAGAAACAAGTTAAAGTGGTTTGGGCATGTTTCAAGATCAGCAGGGCTTGCCGAGAAACTCTACAAGGAACAGTGTAAGGAGGGAGAAGAGGGGGCCAACAAAAGAAGCATTGGGAGGTATTATTATTACACCTCTGAGTGGACAAGGTTCAAGTTTTGCAATGCCCTAAGAGAAGTTGAAGACAAACTAAAAGCTGCAAGGTGCAAGGTGCTGCCACAGACTTACATGTAGTGAAATAGTCAAATAAAAGTCTAGGAGTTCACCAGCTGTAACCGAAGTTGTGATAATGACCGCTCACCATCTGTATTTCATCTTTTAATGCTGATTTGTACAACAAATCAAGGCAAGATGTAACAAAAGGCTTTTATCAGAAATTTTTTTAGAAGAAGGAAAATTTGGCATACACATACTGGCAAGCCACTGTGTCCAAGGGTCTGTTTCATGAAAGTTCTGATTAACTAACAGGCCTGGAAAGCTGTTGTTATTTACATTCAAGATAGAGGATTCAATAGTTTGGCAGATAACATGATAAATCTATTACAGCCTACTTCAAATGTCAAACTTTTCGTGTACTTAACCTAATCCCATTAAATAAGAACATGAAAAGATCAACCAATGAATCAATTAAGTCTGACACATCTAATTTGGGTGGCACTTTGAATTAACTTCGAGTAGCCCACATGGGAACATTGACTTTGGAGTGACTTGCTTTCAAATGTGCTGAAATACATAAATATACTTTAATTTACTTTGACTTTTTAGCAATGTAGACCAGTTTACGTTGCAAAAAGGAATTTAGTCCAAATCATTAAGTTCGACATCTGAGTCAACCATTCAACTTACATCATTTGAGTCAACCCAAATAAGTAATAAAGTTTGATACATGAAAAGTTTGATGTTTGAACCAGGCCTCAGTAAACAAAATCAAAAATATTATGAGCTGGTTTTATAGCTAGGAACTATATATATATATTTTTATAGATTTTGATTTGAATATTTGATCTTCAACCTGAAAAGTTACCAGGACTTTCAAGAAACAAGCTTCTGCTATCTTATTATTTCATGAAATAATGTACAATGCTGTATGATTATTCATCAAAATGTTGTCTCAGTGTAAAGTTTATTATGCATCAAAACCACAAATGCTGAGGACTGGGTCAAATTGAATTTAGATATAATCTTGCATCAATTCTTTGAGGGGGTGCCCTGTGGGAACCTTCACTATCAGATTATGCAATCCCTGATTATGCAATATAGAGCCAATTATCTTTTAGTCTAAACAATTCAAGCATTTAAATCACAGTTATTCCGTTGATATTCATTTTGACAAGATTTCACAAATTATGCTGGTAACATTGAAGGATTCATATGAAGACTTTACTGAAAAATTTCCAATTGTTGATAATTTTTTTAGCTAATTGTCCGGTCTAGATCATTTCCAAATGACCAGCTATTAGTTTGTTTTGAACATGACGTCTGTACATTAATTTACAAGTCATGAATAACAAATTCAGTACTGAAATTGTGAATCCAAAAGAAAAACCGCAAAGTAACAAATTTTATCATCAACGCGGGATGTTGGGAGAACACGAGAAAAGCTTGTAAATCACGAGCCGAAGGCTCGTGATTTACAAGCTTTTCGAGTGTTCTCCCAACGTCCCAAGTGGGTTATCACGCCGGTAAACCCATAGAAAGTGTGGTCTATTGCTTTTATAATATAACTTTAATTTTTCTACGAGTTTCCATAAGTTTTTAACCTATCAGAACGCGCGTACTATCTTAGTTATTTTATAAAAGTAAATAGAAATGTACAAGAAGCCATAACAGAAATATACAAAGTAACTTGCAAGGGGCCGTTTGCAACAAATTGCACAAAATAACTCAGAAGAAATTTGGGGTTAAATACTGCAAAGTCATGTAGGAAATGAAGCAATGACGGGACCAATATCCAGACACAAACGAATACGGATACTGATAGTACTAATATGACCATTTCTCAACTTACAGAAAACAAACATTTCACCTACCAGCTGTGACCATGTTAGGCTTGAGCAAAGTTCCTTCAAGGTAGACATGATGATCTACCAAAGCCTTATACTGAGCAGAAAGCACGGCTTCCGTGACCTGCTGACAGCGTTCCAGAGAATGATCACCATCGCACAAAATTTCAGGCTCTACAATGGGTACAAGGCCATTTTGTTGACAAATGGTTGCATAGCGAGCCAGGACGTTCGCGTTTTCAAATATGGCCAGTTGCGAGGGCGTGTGTTCGGAGATTTTTAACACACAACGCCACTTGGCGAAGTCACAACCATCTTTTTTGTACTGTGCACATCTCTCAGCGAGCCCGTCAAGTCCTTGCGTGGTTCCCTCTCCAATTGTTCCTGCAAGAGGAACGACACCTTTGTCGACTTTGATGCCCGGAATGATCCCATGGTCGCGGAGAATTTTCACAAACGGAGTTCCGTCATCTGCTTTCTGGTAAACAGTTTCATGGAAGAGGATCACACCGCTGATATTCTTCGCCATTTCTGCGCCAGATGTGAACAGAAGCTGTCGGTACAAGCGCCGGTTTTCTTCTATATTTTCGACTCCGATGCCTGCAAGTCTCTTTCCCATGGTTCCTGTGCTTTCATCTGCAGCGAGGATTCCTTTACCGGGAGCGACAATGGCTTCGGCAATCCTCTTCAGCTCTGCCTTCAATTCTGGTGTTAAAGGAGCGTCCATGGCGATCAACAGAACTCTTTTGACCCTCGGAAACCGGTAGTAAACTTCGTTCGATGGCTGCAACTTCGAGATGAGGACGAAGGTCGCTGATCTGCAAGCTGTACCTTCCTTAGAAGAGTCCTAATTGGCTAGTTCTGATAAGCATGTCTTACATTTGACCAATCAGAACACATTTTAGAACGTGGTCTATAAAATGCATTCGGACGTGACAACTGACTCATAATTTATCGAAATTTGTGTAGACGTGTCATTTGGAAGTAACTTAGCCTAAAATGGAAAGGAATCTGTTAAGTTTTTTTACTTTTTGTTCAGCAATTTTTCTGGTACAACTCTTACCATTAAAAATAGCGTCAAATGTGACTTCCTTTTACGGCAAAATGTGGGTATGGAGAAGGCGTGGTGTAGGGATGGGCAATTGGAAGGGATGAACTGGGAACCATAATTTTCCCCCAGACTTTCCCGCGCGTTTGGCAGCGGGTGTGTTTTTTCCCGCGCTCTTTTTATAATACCACCTGACCACCAGCACATCGGAAAAGCTCCCTGCAAGACTGTCTCGTTTCACATTTTAGACTTAAATTTTTCCTCATTTCTTGATGTGTAAAGGCAATGAACGAGATCCAGAGAAACTCAATATGTTGAGGTAAGTTGTAAAGCTGTGCGCGAGTAATCGGAAGTCAATGTTTTAAACTTGGAAACAATTTAAAATTGAACAGAGTTCTGTTCTTCAGAGAAAGCTTCCAAGGCTATGAATCAACACTATAAAAAAGCTTCCCGAATTTCACAGGCAAAACACACACTTCTATCCCATAAGCACCACCTATATTTTTGCCATGTCCACGTTTTTTCTAACAGATACATTTATCCTTGTATTAACCTATTTGGTGTTGAAAGCTCACTCACCCCTTCAAAATTATAAACCCCCCCTTGGATATTACTTTCCCTTATTTTTCTCCTATAGCTAAGCCTCTCAAAAAGGCCTTTGAAATAAATATAAGACCCAGGGCTTATTTTTTTTGAAATATTTTAAAAGTATTAATTTTCACTGTTTTGATTTGATTGGTCAATGGCCAATCAGCAAAATTATGGTAAAGCCATAATTATCTGTAGAAGGGCTTCAACTTTGTATGGCAAAATCAGTTATGAGGATAATTTCTTTGTCCATTTCACACAAATGTCCAGTGCTGGCCACAAGATCCCTACTTTCCTTTTTCATCCTTAGTTCCACACTTCTCAAAGGTGTGGAAGTGTGGAAAAGTCTGACAAAGTAAGGATATTGTCGCACTTTTCTCACAGGCACTAATCCCTTGTAATTCTTTACTTAGTTCCACACTTCTCAGAGGTCTGGAAGTTTGGAAAAGTCTGACAAAGTCAGGATAATATCACACTTTTCGGCCAGTCATGAACCTTTTGTCATTCTTTACTTAGTTCCACACTTCTCAGAGGTGTGGAAGTGTGGAAAAGTCTGACAAAGTAAGGATATTGTCGCACTTTTCCCCCAGTCCTGAACCCTTTGTCATTCTTTACTTAGTTCCACACTTCTCAGAGGTGTGGAAGTGTGGAAAAGTCCGACAAAGTAAGGATATTGTCGCACTTTTCCCCCAGTCATGAACCCTTTGTCATTCTTTACTTAGTTCCACACTTCTCAGAGGTCTGGAAGTGTGGAAAAGTCTGACAAAGTAAGGATAATGTGACACTTTTCCCCAGTCATGAACCCTTTGTCATTCTTTACTTAGTTCCACACTTCTCAGAGGTCTGGAAGTGTGGAAAAGTCTGACAAAGTAAGGATAATGTGACACTTTTCCCCAGTCATGAACCCTTTGTCATTCTTTACTTAGTTCCACACTTCTCAGAGGTCTGGAAGTGTGGAAAAGTCTGACAAAGTAAGGATAATGTGACACTTTTCCCCAGTCATGAACCCTTTGTCATTCTTTACTTAGTTCCACACTTCTTAGAGGTCTGGAAGTGTGGAAAAGTCTGACAAAGTAAGGATATTGTCGCACTTTTCCCCCTGTTAAGAACCCCTTGTCATTCTTTACTTAGTTCTACACTTCTCAGAGGTGTGGAAGTGTGGAAAAGTCTGACAAAGTCAGGATAATGTCACACTTTTCCCCTGGTCATACGAAACCCCTGTCATTCTTTACTTAGTTCTACACTTCTCAGAGGTGTGGAAGTATGAAATAGTCTGACAGAGTCAGGATATTGTCACATTGTGCAAAAATATGCGAAGATTCGCGGTAATGCGTTATTGTTAAACTGAGAAATTAATGGTTGAAAAATGTGTGGTTTTTGGGACTTTCCCCCCAGTCACGAATCCCTTGACATTCTTTACTTAGTTACACTCCTATGTATGAAATGAGAATAAAGCGCAGTGGGAGTATTTGTTGGTTTTATTCCTTCAACTCGTTTTACATCTTTTTAAATGCTATTTTAAGTTTAGACAACAATTTTATGACTAGAAGATATTAGCCTTGTTTCACTGCCATCTGTTTGAATACCCGACCATAAAACAAGCTTACGTTTTCTCTGTCACGAAGTCCCCGTCAGTCCTTTATCTTCGTTTATTTCAACGGAAACCTCAACAACGTCATCTAATCTATGGATTTTTATGTTTGAAATTTTTCATCTTAATGTGCCATATATGAGACGTCTTATTCTGGGTTTTTCTCCTTCCTATAGATCTATTCGGCTGACTCAATGTCGTACCCAATTCAAACCCTTTGGGTATAAAACGTTTTGTTTTAGGAATTTCTATATCATTTAAATGTGAATGCCACATTATAACGCAAATACAATCCACTAAGAATCTTAACCCCGGGAGCTTTCAATTGGGTACAACAGTCAGGTCTCTTAAGATCGTGACACCGCTAAAAATAGGTAGTAAAGAATGCAGAGTATGTACGTTCTATCTTCCTCGCTTTAAGATCAACTTGATAAAGTTTATAAATGCTCAAATCAATTGTTATTGTTCTATTCCTTCATCAGGTTCATGACCTAAATTGGTCTAAAAATATACAGCATTCTGTATAAAGTAATAATTGTGACTTATCGGCCTAGAGTAGCTACCTGCAGATCTCTCTGTGGAAAAGGGGGATCACTGTTTGGGTGCGTGTTATAGGGTCGGCAATATTTATGTTATCTCTACGGCACGTGACAATACTAAAATATTTGCATGGTCCACCCTCCTCTTCGTCTTTAGAGAGTCACCCTTAGGTGAATTCTTTTTCGCGGTTTCTTGGCCTCGAGCCGCTCACCTCCGAGCGTGGTGTTGCTTCTTTTTCATAATTTATGTCCAGCATTTATATAACCTTAGAGAAGAGGAAAAACTGCGAAACAGTGGATATATGGCGAATATATGGTGAATTTGAACCCGTACTGATAAGGAACAAAGCTTGGTTGGAGATCGGATTTCTTAACTTTAAGTTTCTTTCAACAGCTGGCATTGAAACAATGGTTATATCTGCTATTCAAAATAAAAATAGTTCTTGAGGAAAAATGTAAGAAACCATACAGGAATAAAACCAAGCGCTGATAAAGCGCACTGAGCTTCTCGTGACTCAGGGAAAGTGAGACAATATCCTTACTTTGTCGGACTATTCCACACTTCCACACCTCCGAGAAGTGTGGAACTAAGTAAAGAATGACAAGGGGTTCTTAACAGGGGGAAAGTGCGACAATATCCTTACTTTGTCAGACTATTCCACAGTTCCACACCTCTGAGAAGTGTGGAACAAGGTAAAGAATGACAAAGGGTTCACGACTGGGGGAAAAGTGCGACAATAACCTTACTTTGTCGGACTATTCCACACTTCCACACCTCTGAGAAGTGTAGAACTAAGTAAAGAATGACAAGGGGTTCATGACTGGGGGAAAAGTGCAACAATATCCTTACTTTGTCGGACTATTCCACACTTCCAGACCTCTGGGAAGTGTAGAACTAAGTAAAGAATGACAAAGGGTTCATGACTGGGGGAAAAGTGCGACAATATCCTTACTTTGTCAGACTTTTCCACACTTCCAAACCTCTGGGAAGTGTAGAACTAAGTAAAGAATGACAAAGGGTTCATGACTGGGGGAAAAGTGCGACAATATCCTTACTTTGGCAGACTTTTCCACACTTCCACACCTCTGGGAAGTGTAGAACTAAGTAAAGAATGACAAAGGGTTCATGACTGGGGGAAAAGTGCGACAATATCCTTACTTTGTCAGACTTTTCCACACTTCCAAACCTCTGGGAAGTGTAGAACTAAGTAAAGAATGACAAAGGGTTCATGACTGGGGGAAAAGTGCGACAATATCCTTACTTTGGCAGACTTTTCCACACTTCCACACCTCTGGGAAGTGTAGAACTAAGTAAAGAATGATAAAGGGTTCATGACTGGGGGAAAAGTGCGACAATATCCTTACTTTGTCAGACTTTTCCACACTTCCAGACCTCTGGGAAGTGTAGAACTAAGTAAAGAATGACAAAGGGTTCATGACTGGGGGAAAAGTGCGACAATATCCTTACTTTGGCAGACTTTTCCACACTTCCAGACCTCTGGGAAGTGTAGAACTAAGTAAAGAATGACAAAGGGTTCATGACTGGGGGAAAAGTGCGACAATATCCTTACTTTGTCGGACTATTCCACACTTCCAGACCTCTGAGAAGTGTAGAACTAAGTAAAGAATGACAAGGGGTTCATGACTGGGGGAAAAGTGCGACAATATCCTTACTTTGTCGGACTACTCCACACTTCCACACCTCTGAGAAGTGTGGAACTAAGTAAGGAGTGAAGAAACTCTGGATTTCATGGCCAGGGCTGGACATGGCTCCCATTTCACTGACAAGAACCATAGTTAATAAGCAGTCCCCTCTATTTTCATTGCCAAGATTGCTAAGTTCTGAAAGTATTAGCAAAGGAGGTTTCATTGAATGGTCACACTGACATTTTGACCACAGAAGTGAATAAACTAACAGATTGAGGGGGCAAAAGCTCCACAAATGTATGGTATAATACCAAGTCAAATGGCTGATTTCATCTCACCAGCTGTACTATTTTTGTGGTCCTTATTGTGTAAGTGAGGCAACTGAGGCGAGATGTAGCTGGTTTGAGTAGAGTAATTAACTGTACCAGAAAGGTTTGAATAGTGTTGCACGTAGACAAACATCTAGAAATGACCATTCATGCATTTCTCACTTTAGCCTGACATTAATATTATGTTATATGCCCCTGATCATTGTCATGAAAATGAAATACATGTAGGTGACAAAATTCAGAAAAACATTGCAAATTAGCCCCTCTGAAGTCATTTATGCATTGCGCTATTGAAAGAAACTTTCCTTTATCCACATAACTGATGAGGAAAGGTGCTGGGGAAAAGCACAGCACATTCATGTGCTGCGCTATTGAAGCTTAGAAACCTTCTTTTATCAATTATGTAATTTATGGGGAAAATAGCTGAGTTCTTTTAGTGAAGTAACAAATGCTTTTCCTTGGCCATTAGTGTTTAATGAAAGCACTGCATTGCCACAATGGGGCAAACAATATTAGCTTGCAACTGACAGCAACATTATCAAAATTAAGCAAAGCTCACCTTTAAAACCCCTTAAGCTGTAATATCTATATACAAACTCTCCAGACCAAATAAGTTTAAGACAATTTTATATTTGCTATAAAAGCATTTCCCCTTTAATGATCATTTTATCAATTCTCGTAACCTTATATTTTGATTTTTTATTGATAATGTTAGGAGAAAACTGATGTTAGCCACTCTTGGTATTTGAAGGCTTAAAGACTCTGACAAAGTTTTTTAAATGTTGTGCCCTAAAACCCCAGGACAGACTTTAAGATGGAAACCAAATTTTCATTTTAATTCCATCCAAATGCACCCTCCATTGCAGAAAGAACACAATGTAAAGGTTTATAAATGTCAGGTGGTATTGTGGATATACCTTAACAGGGGCGTAAAGTCCTTTACGCAAATATGCACGTGCATACTTGAGAAATTGGAAGGATTTTTTCCCCAAAGATTTTCTGTCGATCCCCCAATACATTGCTTTTGAATAAAACAAAAAGAAAGGAGGGTTGGGGAAATTCATGGAAACGCATTTGTCGCCACAAAGAATCAATCCTGACTGATTATCATTTTTTTTAAAGATTTATCTGGACAGTTTTCCATTCAAATTAAAGCTATTCAGTTTTAGTTTTTTCTCTCTATATAAATGTCGCTCAAGTGAGAAATCATGGAATAGACCATGCCGACCATAATCAAGGTACAAAGCTGAAGCAAACCATTAGGTGTACTTGTGGCGCGGCATCAACAAGAATTTTGCACTCAACAGATGGCGAATCGTTTTCAATGAAAAACATTAGAGATATTCAGAACAACTGAAAATAAATAAATAAATAAATAGATACTAAAACGCTTACTATAATAATTGTCTGTTCCATGATCGATTTCATGATTGAAATAAAGGAAAAAACACAAAAGTAGCAAAGGAATAAGCTTGCAGAAAATTTACACAATCATGCACACACCAAAATTCTTCCAACCGATGCTTTTAAACTCCAAATTTCTGCACTTTAAGGGGTCATTTTTCTTGAGCTACAGTAGAGCTTATCTTTCATTCCAAACATTTAGCAATTGAACGAAACATCTTATTTGAATTTCTTGTGAAGGATATTCAGCGCTTTGGAAGTTTATTTAGGGTAGGTGCCTTGTGCTTGAAAACTTTCTGATTCCAGTACCAGCTCAAAGAAAAACGTTTTAAAAGGCTTTTTAATATCACGTTCTATCGTAAACAAGACTGTAATCTGCTAAAAGATGTAACTATTAAAGAATAGCAAAAACGTTATGTTGTTACAAATATGAATCCGTGTGTGTACTTGCCAAAATGGCCACGCTACGCCCCTGACTTAAGATCCAAATATACCAAAATAAAGCAACACTGATGGAATGTTTACTTAATTTAATGTAAGTAAAAAAGTGATGATTTCATAGAAACTACTCCAAAAACAAACAAAGAAAACAAGACCAAAAAAAACAAACAAACAAAATTGATAACATGAGAGTTCCTCTTTTATAGCCCTTATAAATATCCCAGAAGTCTGCTATTTTTAGCCTCCAGCCAATTATTACTTGCCACCTACTTCTTACAAGAATTACCACTAACTTATCCTCACCTATTAAAACTTATGTATCAGTGGTCCTTGCTGCCTACTAATTTTGTTAGCCTGCCTGCTACTATAAATCACTTTGAGAGGTTGTCTTGGTACTGCCATTCTGAAGAAACTTGTAGTTCCTTTACATTATAGTAAACAAGTTTTTGGTTTAGTCATTTTACACCTCTTTCCCAAAATCTTGCCCATAAACATAAAACTGCAGTTATATTAATTTTGATTGTTGAGTGACATGGCTTCCTATTGCATTTACTACCAAAAGGTATACAGAATGCTGAAATTTCATCAGTTTGGCAAATTAAATGGGTTATAAAAATGTAACTGTTGGCATTCAGCATTTTCTCAAACATGTATACAACGATTCAATGTCCTGCCAATTGATCTTGTTTATCTACTGTAGAGGTCCAAATGGCAAAGGGATCATCACTCTAGACTCCATTCGTCGAATGAGTGGAACTGAACAAGGGAAAAAGAATAGTTTCAGTCATGTTGAACCTGCACTGCTTATAAGAAGGTGCATGTATGCTCATTTTCTAGTCGAGGTTGTGTTGACACATCCATGACTCCAGAACACCCAACATGTCCCCACCATATTCCTGCTCTTTTGAACTAATTTAAGCTTGCAAATTATGATGCTTTGCCAAATCCTGTCGGCAAAATGGAGTACTAGTCTAATGATATTTCATTTTCAGCCATTAGTTTTCTTTCTCATATAGTTCTTGGAAAGTGAAAGGATTTGTGGTGGGGGAATTTTATTGGGAGGGAAGACAAGAAGAAGAGTGGGGAGTCCAGGTGTCCCTCTTATTTCCATATAATATGAGGTTTCAGGTCTTTCTAGACCCCTTTCACTTGGCACCTCTGCCTCACAACCAAAAATGTAAATCAAATTCTGTTACATAGAACCCTGTTATTAAAAATGATGTCTACAGAAAAACATCTTTACCAGTGTTAGCAACACAGTCATCCCATCCAGGCCTGTTCCATAGATTGTGCCTGATCTCCTGCCTGGTTGCAAGATCATCATAAGCTGTAGACAACAAATAAACCAAACATCTCACTTTCATGTCTCAGTCTTAACTGACAAATTCCTGTTACCAGTCAATTACACTTTCAAATACAGTAACTGTTGTAAATATCTCAAAGCATTTCATTGCCAGAAAACTCTTAAGTAATATGTTGCAATAGCATATTATATGAAAAAGTCTAACAGCAAAGTAAAATACAGCCATAGTTTATCACGAAGGGAGCTATTTTAGTAAACAAAGACAGCACTTACCCCATATGTGATGAACCACATACAGTTCACCTATCTGAGAAAAAAGCCCTGCAACAGCATCATCTTCCTGCTGACGGATTAAAATAGCCTTTCCCCTGGAAATAATATTTACCAATGATGAAACAAATTTCCTTTTAAATAAAAGTAAACTTAAGGATCATTTATATCAACCTTTTTTAAATCTGGTACTGGTAAATGGGGGATGTACTTATAAGTTAGTTATACTTAGTTATGCGGGTGATAATTTAATAAAACAGCTCAATACCTCCAAGGTCTTTTCCTTGTTAAAAATACCTCTTAACGTCTCTTACCAACTGAATTTGAGGTACATTTATGTGTTGTAAATGAATGTGACAGGCTAAGGCTTAGTTTTTTTTTTATCTAAGTTAAAAGGGCCATGCAAAATTTTTCCACGTTTTAGGCATCTTACCGATGGACAGTGACTGCCGACAAAACTGTTAATTAAATTCTACATCATACAATTTAGGGTGAGGCAGACATCAGAGTGCTAACTGGCAATCCTCTAACATTTTGGCCTACTAAATGGCCATAATAATACTGTAACATCAACAGTACAAATAAAAATACTTAACCCGTGTATAAAGCAATACAAATTGCTCTTTGTTAAGTTGTACTTGCACATTAAAATGTATCTCAGTTTTATAAAATTTGTTATCTGCAAATTTGTAGTTTAGGATAAGAAACTACTACTAGTGAATTATGATCATTAATCTGTAGTTAGGATAAGAAGAGGGGCAATGAAAGGGTGCTTACTGAAGAACTCATTGTAATAACAATAGAAAAAATTGAATTTTAACAAACAAGAAGACTCACCAGTTGTTTCCCCACTCAATGAGGGTTCCAGGCTATAGACAAAAGGAAATTAAACAATAAGCCATCAGTAGTCAAGAAAAGGAAACAAACCTAACAGTTTAAGCTCCAATCTCCACAAACAAATTCTCCACACAAACCTCCATACATTTCTTTAAAGAATTAGTTGAGAGAATTGGATAAAAGATCAAAGCATTTGCTCTTTGGTGATATTTTTTAAAATTCTCTTAACTTTTTCTTTCATTGTGCAGTGATATTGTTGGGAGAAAGTTTATGTTGGTCACTCTTGGGAATTAAAGGGTTAATCCATGAACAGCTTTCCAAGTCATTGGACAGGAATTACCTTCAAATAATATGTTCTAAGTTCATAAATGTGGCTGGGTTCCCTGGGTTCTGGTTCTCCAAAGAAACTGAACTCGTAAAGAAGCTGGTTCTCTCTGTTGTTCAACATGACACGCCTCTTTCGAGCAAACTCAAGAAATTCCTAAAAACAACAAAAATAACTTATTGATTTAATATTGATTTACAGTTTTAAATATTGTTTATTAAAAAGTCATACAAGTCATTTACATGAATAACTGAAACAAACATGATCTTTGTAAAGAAATAAATAAAAGCAATGAGGTGTCTTAAAGTCATATGTGACTAAAGAAGCTCCTTACTTTTACTCTATTAGAGAACATTGCTAGTGAATTATGATCATACTAAATAACAGTTCATTTACCTAATTAAAGCGATAGTCATAAAAATCTAAGCTACAGTGTATTTAAAATCTACAGAATCTTACTGTTCATGGGTAGGAAATCCTTAATGTTAAGTTTATGAATTAAATTTCATTCATGTTTGTGACATTTAAACCCATCTTGAGACCCATCTTGAGACCCATCTCTCTCCCCAATTTTTTTTAGGGGAGGCAGCGTCTGTACACAAAAAAAACACTGTTAAGACCTCACTTGAAATCAGGGTACTGCCAGAGACAAAAGTCTTGGTTTCCTTTTTTTTTTAACAAAACATGCTCTATGCACCAGTTATATAATCATTATCAACTGTACATTAAAATGTAAATCATTCTGTTCAGTGTTGACCATTTTAATAAGTTTACGTCATTGATACTGGAGGTTTCAGTTTACAATGTACAGTAATAGAACATAATTTCCAGTCAGATATTTTCAATAATAATGAAACACACCTTGTTTTCCCTGATGTACTGCTTGGCCTTTACAACTGATTTGTACCCACCTGTGTACTTCCAAAGGTGGACTTTATAAAAAAACAAACACATTAACTAAGTAAATGCATAACACCTGTTATGCTCCATGTAGGAGAACAAGGCAAGAAAAGCTTGCCTAGACATATCCCTGAATTAACCTCCCTAAACAAAAAACTGATTTGTACATATTATAAGAAGGATAGTGGGGGCAATTTCTAGCTCTTTTAAGAGCTGGAGAGTGAAACATTCAAATGATGATATGCAAAATGTCCTGTTTGCAAGTTTTGCTGTATTTTTAGTTAATACTAAAACTGAATTTCTAAGGTTGGTTAGTGGGACAAGTGCACATGGGGAATGAAAACATATTCTGTATTTACCATCATTTGAGGAAAAAGTATGAATCAAAACAATCAAAACAATCCAAGTCACATTATTTTAATGCAGTAAAGGCTTCGACACCTAACATTTGTGAATGATGGCAATTACATCATCATCACCACCACCTTCACCATCATCATCATCACTGTTACAGTGATTTCATCACAATATAATACACGTGTCTTATTAACCCATTTGCCCCTGAGCCACCCAGAACTGCCCGTGCGGATCCACCTCCCTTCTACCACTTGTGACGTCATTAGTTTCAATGTTCAAGGACAACTTTGTCCGCTAATATGTGTGCACAGTGAAGGGATCTTTCAAACCATACCAGAATGAGCAAAATTCAGTCAAGGACACTAGAGAAAAAGGCACAAAAACCATGTCACGTTGACCCGAAAATTGCCATGAAAATCTTGTTCCACTACCCACCTACCTTTCCTTTTGTCTAATCCTAAGATCCTAAAACCTCTTCTAAAAACTTTTCCCACCAAAATGAAGCCTATTAAATGCCCAGCAAAAGAAAAAAAAATGAGGCAAGAAAAGCGAAAAAGAGGGAGGAGAGAAAGTGAAAAGTAAAAGTCAAGACTCCCGTATCACTATCTCAAAATTTTGCTTTCTGCGCATGCCTGAACTTCGCAAACTAATATTTTGTATCCGGATCAGAGGGCCGCGAAGTCTGTGACCTGTAAACTACTTTGTGGTAAGTTTTGGCTCTCAATAGCACGACAGTGACCAGAAAATGGCTCAACTAGCTTCAAAACGCGTTTTTCGGCAAAATTTCCAGGGGTGAATGGGTTAAGGAATAGAGCAGTGAAAGGTTTTGTACACTCACTTGCTTGATCAAGTCTTCCAAACATTGTTGTCCAGGCTCCACATAATTCTCCAGGAAACTGTTTGTCTTCACTTAGTTTTGGTATAAATTCTCCTCTGAAAAAGAGACCAAAAACAAAACACTCCAATAAGCCATAAATTATTTTGATTGTAAAAATCAGTGTTTAAAATGGACAGAAAATCAACTTAGATAAATGTCTCTAGTAAAGTCCATACTTTTATTCCAAAGTAGATGTCTATTTTGAGGTTCAAAAGGCCATTTCGGAGTTGTCTCACGCCTCTTTTTTGAAGCAAGGTAAGAGTGCATTTTTTAATATCAAAATAGTTTTTAATTCTCATTCCAAAAAATTTCATTTTCATATTAAAGTTTTGCACTTCTTCTCATATTGAAAGTGAGGACTTTTTGGAACTCTAAACTGGCCTGAATTGTGCTTTGATCAATTTTTTTAGCTTGCTTTGCTTTTGGGTATGGCTGTGTGTAATAATGAGTATTACACAAAGGAAAGTAAATTTTGAATCAAGAATAAAATTGAACTGCAAGATAATACACTGTACTTCCCCAAACTCACAAGGAATTTCATGAATAATAAGGGCTAGGAGACGAAGTAACTAGAGATTCATCTGGGTTAAAAAATTTTAACCTGAATTTAATTTTGACCTGTAACACTTACATGTACATTAACTAAGTCTGACTCTTGCCCAAAATTCCTCATAAAAAACATGGTAAATTCCCATGAGCCAGGGGATACCGTTTGCACACAATGGAAAAACAGGGTACTAACAAACACGAAAGTATTTAGTAATGAAATTTAATCATTAATTTGTTGAAACAATCTGTCAGATTAAATACCTACACCAAAGACACATATTCTTCAATGCACTCTGGTTTTACATCATTAACTATAGAGAAAGAAGAAACAAAAGTGGTATACTAAGTTCTATAATACATTTTTTAGATTAAAAATTGGTTTTATTAGCCAACTGGCCTGCAAGAAGAGATTATTTCCACCGGTAATCTCTACAAGGTAGGGCAATTTTTCTTACAACTTGTCCTTGATCAATTTTGTTGGAATACAAGCTGCAAAAAAATTGGCCTGTAAGGTGAAATTACATCAGAAATAAACACGTCTTGCAACAATTATTTTATGACAGCTAGGAACGATTGATGCTGTCAATAAGCAAACAACAAGCAAACCTCTCAGAAAAGGGAAGTTTACTTCAATGTGTTAACAAAGGTCATGGTATGTGAGTTGTGATTGGGAAATTTCAATTTATTTTGTGTGTTTCTGTTTTTCACGGTTTAATCGTTACTAGCTTGTGATCCTATGATTGATAGCAGTAAAAAAACGCATTTAGCTGTGTGTTAGCTGGCTTTTCAACTTCAGGGTTCACAAGTTATTCAGTGATTTTGTTACTAATAGCTATGGTGAGTCCTAGGACTCATCTTTTGAAAAATCATCCAGAAATGCTGGGCGACCCTGCACCTATTTGAAAGATTGTTTTTGATTAGCTGGGAAAACAATAGGGATTGTCACATAACAATGCCCTTCTCCCTGAAATCAATGGAAGTGCAGATTAAAGGGGACCAGTGAAATAAGAGGTTTAGAATGGTGCAGGTCTACTGAAAATGCTTGGGCCTTTATGTAACCAGACAGTTAATCTGAAGACAGACTCCAAAACTCTGAATTACAGTACACTGAATTAAAATATAGTCCTTCTATTTTAAAGCACAACAAAGGCTAAAAGAAAATGTTAAAATATTCATTGTTACACAACAGCCATAATAACTGCCACAGAAATTACATGAACTACTAGCCTGAATTTCATCTGATTACTTCGAGTCGTTATTGCTCCCTCGGTAATGTCTGAATCAACAGGCCATTAATGTCCTCCAGTGACGTCACTACTCCTTCGCTTTAATTCATGTTTAACGTTCAAACTATCAACTGCATGCAGTACTCTGAGGCGGTTGTAATTCAAACTCACTCGCAATCACGCAATGAAATAAAAACGCACACGGAACACTTAGATCAAAAACACAACAATATTTCCTTTAATTGAAAAGAAGCTATTTGGTCCTTAACGAAGAAAAAAGAAAACAAGGAAACAAGAAAAAAAAAGCTGACAGAATCATCACACTTGATGGTGTAAATAGGGAGAAGGTTGAATAACATGACATTGGTCTCAGAAACTTCGCATAAACAAAATCACTGTGGAAACCACACAGCGGCTCTAAATGAAAAACCTACCGACTCTCCGCAATGATTCTTCATTCGCAGTTCAAATTCAGTTTCAAAGACAAGGGCAATTTTTCTGTTTACAATGAAAATTATCGAAATGTTTGAACTCCACGCAAGCATGCCACCGATGCGATCCGCTGAATATCAAGCGACAGTCCCGCTAAAATTTATCATAACTGTACATAATTATGCGAATGTTTAGACAATCAACCAATCAAAATCAGTACCCGGTAGTAGTAGTGACGTCACTGGATGGCATTAATGGCTGATCAATTCAGACGTTGCTGAGAGGAGAAAACGACTCGAAGCAATCAGATGAAATTCAGGCTACATGAACTACCTTATTACATGATATTTTCGCGACACATTAATTTTGTGATATGGGACGCCTACCTATATGGGATGCATGACATGAATAATTTTGCCTCTTTGGGGATTTTTATGCATCAGGGATGTAGGACTGGTTATTAAATGATGCAGCAAAAACTGCAGTCAAAGCCTATGCTACCAAACCTTGATAAAACTACATAAACAACACACTTCCAATGCCCACATAGCAATCTGTTGGACCATTGAGTTTAAAGTCAACTTAACTTACACTCAAACTCATATAATGTGTCCCTTCCTGCCAAAACCTTCGAGTGCGCATCTGTTGAATGAATGAATCCCACGATGAATAAAAACTTCATTCACTTCAGATTATTAATGTTAATATCTCTGAAGGAATAATTACAAAGTTATAAGAAATGAAAAATTTACATAAATCTGGAAATGATAATATAAAAAGAAGCAACAATTATAATCTACTTTAAGTCTACACTCTAAATTCGAGATTGCTCCAAGTCTCTCAATTGAAGAAAAAGGATTTCTTATTTTACGAGAAAATTTAAAACAAATCATAGGATAAGAAGTCTTTTTCCTGTAATTTAATCAGGCAGTTTGAATTTACAAGAACAAAATATTAGTCTATGATTTGTTTTAATTTGTTTTTGTTATTTTTTGAAATAAGAAATCTCGAATTTAGAGTGTCTTTAATTACAAAGGGATTCAACATGCAGCATTCCAAATTAACCTGTTGCCTTTTCTACGGATCCTAGGCCAAACATCTTTGAAAACAAGCTCTCATCACTATTTCTGTAGCCAGAAAGTGATAGTCCTCTAGCCAATACCAAATTTTGTTTAACAGGGAGTATAGGTCGCCGCACCAACGAGAAAGCTCTTTTAGCCACTAAAAGCGTCGCCATATTGGATGTCACTATTATCGTTATGTAAGTAACATTGGAATGTCTTCTTGTCTGCGTAAAACCGCTGGCCCAGAGGGCCCAGTATCTTTGCAGCTTTTCAGAACCTGAAATACCCCTGAAATAATAATAATAATAATAATAATAATAATAATAATAATAATAATAAATTAGCAGTAACCAGGATAAAAACTTGAAATGGTTAATTATTTAAAAACGTGGAAACTTTGTAGCCTTCCATTCTTCGTAATCTTTCCAGGTTGAAACCTGTAAACACGGTAAACTACTATTAAAATTTAAGGTTCAAACAAGTCTAAATATACAGCTAGAACATGTTTATTATTCAACCTAAAAACTCCTTCTTGTAAATGAATAGAGGGTTCTTTTTAAAATCCATATTCAATAAGCAAGAATAGGAGACGTGCCGTAGCCAGAAAAAGTCTACATGGGGATATATGCCAAAATAGCTGTCTATTATATTGCTGCTGATATGCCAGCGCTCCGGTAATAGTAGACTGCGAACAGTCTCTTGTTTTTCTTTGCAAAGTTACTGCACGCGAGCCGCGAGAAACGAGGGTTTGCAATCGCGCTGCTGGATGACCTAAGAACTAGACGGATTTTAAGAGAAAAAGCGGACTGCAAGCAGTCTAGGTAATAGGGCTGTGCGCGTGCGTGACTGGTCATATATGAGCAAAGTTTTGGCAGAGATGGTGTCCGGGTGTGTGTTGGCTTTGACATGTTTGATATAATCAGGAGACGATGTTACTGGCTCCTGGCATGGTTAGTCTGTGGTGCAGCCGGCCCGTGACGCATCATCTAGACCATTGGTATAGTCCGTCTATACAGGCTAGATATGGTCTCAATTTGTTTCCTTTTTCTTGTTCTCTTGTTCTTCTTTTACTTTTTCTTTTTTTTTTTTTTTTGTACAACCCTTGGGTAGGTCGATAGATTGTAATAAGGGTCATAAAACGTCTTTTCCAAATAAATTCGAATTTTTCACAGGTAATCATTTAAATAAACGTTAACTGCTCTACAGAAGCCAAGGAGCAGTATATTTTTTGTTGCACGCGAATTGCCCCCTCTCATTTCCAAATGCCTCAGATATTTGTATTTCAATTATACAACCTCCTCTGGTTTCCTCACATTAACTGCTTTCAAGGATTTCCTGAATGGTAAATTATTTAGGACTTGTGGAGCTCTTAAAAAGCGTCAAGAAGTTATCTAGTCGTTCAGTAAGCTCTCTCATTCATGTAGCAGCTGTTGCCAAACTTGTTTTTGTTTTAGAAAGCTATTTAGCGAGCTAAATATTGCCAAGTATATAATTGAAAAAAGGTGGTCAGAAAACCAATTTGAAGCACAAGATTGGATCCACGAAAATATATTAACAAAGAAACTAGAAACTATCTTTTCAATCTTTTCTGAGTGCCGAAGCAAAATAAAGAGATTTCTTTGCTACTTTAGACGATGGGTAATATTAAACATGACTGCAAAACTAATATATATGGCACCACCCATTATCAGACATCGAAACTAAAATTTTAATTGAAAAAAACACAGTGATATTGGCTTAAATGGCAAAGGGGCGTAAAAGATCTCCATTAATTAACAAATATAGGTAAAAAGATTAATAACTCATGCATCTGAACGAGTTTAATTAAAACCAGAAATGAATTGGGTCGGAAAATGTCAGCAGGAGTTAGTGTTAATGATTCATTTTCACTCTACGATGCTTCGGAAAAGCACTTGAAAGAAAAGAGCAGAAGATTGCATTGACGCTTTATCTTCCTTTATTCCCTTATTTTTTACTTCATAAAAGAACCTGGAAGCTGGGGTTGGGGGGGTGGCTGGGGGAAGCGAAGGTTCCGCTTGTCTATGAAGAGGTTCTGTATGGAAGCGTGTATTTAAAAACTATACAAGTTGGTGGCGAAACAGTCGACACTCGAGCGAGTGTACCAACGTTAATCGTAAAATTCCACCTGTTCAAACTCCCTGAAAAAATGAACAGATAACATGCCGCAGACCCTTCCAAACTTTCTTAATTTATTTCTGTTATCTCTTTCCTGAGACGGGTTTCAATTCCGGTGGTCCTTGCGAAATAAGGTACAGCTTTTCCACCATGATAATGGTGTAGGGAGTGTTAAAGAATAGATGGCAGAATGGTCGTTGTCGACAAGGCTTCTCCACTGCTACATGTTCACAGTCCTAAACAATGCTATAAAGAGTACCCCCTGGAACTCTGTTGCCATTTTGCGTGATGCAGAGTCTGAAAACCATTTTCTAAATAATCTCGAACATGCTCAAGGTGTGAAAATACCTATTAAAGGCTGACTGATATTCTGAACAGCATTTTCTATGGCAATATTAGTTACAGTTTTGTTTTTATTCCAAAGAAAATTTTTGTATTTTTTAGTAAAGCTTTGAAAGTTTTGATGAGCTTTCCCCTTAAGCTTGCGTCGTTAAAAAGACATCTTAATTGCATAAATATGAATTTTGCTATACTTGGACAAAACCACTGACGAAGGAAATGCAGTCTTTTAGTGAAATGAGAGAAAAGTGGAGTTTTAAAAATCGTAAAAGGGATTCTTCTCAGCTCATTAACTTTTGGCAACTGAGAGACTCTGCAAAAACAATGTTTCTATTTGCAGCTGTTTCGCTGAGGCTTTTATCGGTAAATTATCACGGACATCGCTCGTGTTGGTTTTTTTTCTAAAAAAGGGTGTGCCAAATACAACAAGACACCGATATACTGGCATGAGTTTTTAAAAAGGTTTTTCCAAGTGTCTGCATTACAAGAATGGGAAATTCAAATTAAACTTTTATACTTCTCACGGCAAAGAAAACGAAAATGTTCGTCGCAATTTATGCTATATGTGTGACCAGGAATCAATTAACCAAAAGACATTAGCTAAATAATTACTGTGAGGCCTGAAAACATTGATTTTCAAGAAAACTTAGAAATCATACTGGTTACATATCCAACAACCGCTTATCAAGAGATTATTTCCGAGATGAAACTGATGCAACATATAGCCAAAATTAGGACCTGCTAAACTATTACTTTTTAGTCACCGCATCGACCACTGAACATCTTTCCGGTGGTAAGCAGGCTTTTTGTTTTTCTTCGCTGGCAATCAAATCTCTCTCTAGATTATGAAACGTAAATTCGCCATTTGAATGTAGCCTTGAGTTAATGGTGATCTGAAGTGGATGTTTTTTTCATTCTTTTGTGGCCAAGTTCCAAAGACATATGTGTCGATTTGGCTTAAAAGTTTTTAGTTGGATGCCTAGTGATTTGACGCAGTCCATCCGTCCATATAAGATTCACCATCTCAAATCAGATCTTTTTAAAAGATGACGTGCCTTTCAAGCAATATGAATCGGACATTGTCATCTGAACTTACAAACGACACGACCAGCTCATTTTCGTTTTCTCCTGAACCAGAAGCATGGAGAGTTATCCGCACGGTCTTGTTCAGTCTGATAGCAGCTCTAGCCTTAGTTGGAAATTATGTGGTGTGTCGAGCAGTGTGGAGACACACCGGAGCTAAACCGATTGCTCATTACTTAATCGGCAACTTGGCTTTTGCCGAAATCGTCAGCATGGTGTGTTTGGTTTTGACTTTTCACGCCCGCGAGCCACCTTGGTCTTGGAAGCTTGGACATGCCATGTGCAAGATGCTTCCTCCACTACAGATAGCAAGTCTACTCATCATTACAACAACCTTGGCTACCCTTGCCGTCTATCGTTGCGTGCTGCTGACTAAACCTCTCATACACAAACCAACACGCAAACAAATTTATAGTTATGCTCTTGTCTGTTGGGTGGGGTCTGTTGTACTAGTAATCCCCGCAGGGTATTTTCGTGTCTTGAATTCCTGGGGTGAAAACTGCGAGTTACTTATTTGCCAAGAAGTATTTCCCGAAAGCCTAAAACATTACCAGGATGTTTACTCAATCATCCTCTTTGTAGTCAACTTTGCCCTGCCATTTGTAATCATGGCCTTATCTTACTCGTTGGTCAGAAAGAAAATCAGGGAACACATCTTTGTTGTTCAAAGGCTTCGCGACGAGCAGAGCAACGCACTCTCATCGGTGACCCAGCCTTCAACTTGTACTGAAGAGATACAAGCAACAGGGGACATAAACCAAATAGAGCATGAGAATCAGATGACATTTAAACTGGTAAAAATAGAAGATGGGGTTAATACAGAAAAGGTTGTCAAAAAACCACAAAGAAGGGTAAAATTTGCACGAAAGATCAGCGGAAAAAAATCATTCCCTCAAACCCTTTCGACGAAAAGCTGTAAAACAGCTTTGGAACCAGAGAACGATTTGCTCCGAATGGTTTACGCTTTGGTGTTGGTTTTTGTGGTTTGCTACATTCCATATCAGATTCAGTTTCTTTTGATGGAATTCAATGTGAAGGCGTTCATGTATTGGCCTTATCGTTACATATTCGATAGGTTTGTTTATACATTAACCTGTTTACCAAGTGCCTTACATCCAGTATTTTACGGAATGATGAGTCAGTTTTACCGCAAAGCCTTTATTAGAATGATTGCCTGTAGAGATTCTAAGTAATTATGCAGAGTTGCCCCCCAGTTTGTATAGCTTTTCACGGTGATTTCGAAACAAGAAGTGGACCATTTATAAAATGTCCCCATATCCAAGGGAATCATCTATTCCCGAATCCGGAAAATTTTTAAACATGGAATGCGGGATCCTTTGCTTTGGAATCCGGAATACAGCTCAAGGAATCCGGAATCCCACTAAAGATTGGAATCCAGAATTCTACTGACAAACACTGGAATAGCGTACCTGGAATCCGGAATACAGCTCAAGGAATCCGGAATCCCACTAAGGATTGGAATCCAGAATCCAAGTTCCACTGACAATGTCTGGAATCCGGAATCCACTGCGTAGAATCCAGAATCCGAGAAAGTAATCCAAGACTTTCTTGGATTCCCTTTCATGGGGCGAAAATTGATGTGGCGCAGGGATTTTGAAAGATGCAAGAAATTGTGCATCTTAAGGCCTGTTTACAAGAAGGTAGGGGACCCCAGGTAGGTGAGGTAACATGTGGCAAGTCACCCCACCTAACATGTAAACGTGATCACATTAAAATGAGAGATCATATGGACGGGCGGGTTATCCCACCCAAGCGGGTTACCTCATCTACCTATAGTCCCCCACCACCATGTAAACAGGCCCTTAGATGGAAATATTGTTGTTCTCGTTGTTCTTTGTTAGTTTTTTTTAAAGCTTTTCCATTTCGGCCGGGCTTATAATTGAAAATGATAACATGGGGGCAAGTTAACTAGAAATTGGTTACAAGGTCGTAAGGTTGAACATGCCATTTTCAAACGCAGCAGCAACAGTCTTATCGCAATAAGATAACATTTATCGAAAATGGAGTCATGTTCTTACGTTAATAACATACCTCGTTATAGTTCATAGGGTACCTCATAGTTGAACGGGGGTATTTTCTTGGGTGAGGCATTGCGGGATTTCCGCGCTATTTCAAAAAAAAAACTTATAAAGACGTAAAATAGAGGCAGGGGGCGGAAACAACATTAAATAACAGGAGCCGATTAGAAAAAACACACGCACACAAACCCAAAATGGGAACTGTAATAACACGTCTTTCGAGTTGTGACTTTGAGATTGTTAAAAGTTAAGTAACCCAAATGACCGAACTTCCAATCAAATTTACCAGTTTCTTGTGTTGAAAATAACGCTACTAGATAGTCAGTTAAGTACAAAAGATTAAAACTTCATGTGAAGTGAAATGGCAGCGATGATAAAAGTCAGCGAGGTGACAATAAAAACTACTAAAGAAACAGTGCGTGTGAAGTTCAAAAAGGAAGAGTGATTACAATTTCATGCCGAGTGGTACGGAAATGTTCTAATACCTTCGGTACCTTTTTGAGAAACAGGACGTCTACGATTTCAGAAGGGGGCTCTTGCTATTGTCGCCCTCACTAGCCCATTCCGAGAATAAACCCTGGTTGAAAGCATTTGGGTCGGTCGCCTACGCTTCCCTTACCGGGTATTATTTAATTGTCGGTATTTGATATTTGGATAAATTCCCATTCACCTATAACCTCGAGGTTTTGCGTTTCGAATTGTAAGGGGCTTAAGTTTAGATGAACGAATGAATGAATGATCGACTGAATGAACATTTTTTCCCACGGAATTCATACAGTTGAACACTGATTTACATTGAAGGTGGGGTAATGTAAGTTAAAGCTTTAAATTAACCAGAAAAATAACCCACTACATCTATAAAGGCAGTATAAAACTCTATGAACATAGATCTGTTTCCATGCGTATCCATTTTTATCCAATTTAAGAGAATGATACGACGAATAAGAAAATGATCTAAAGAAAATGAATGAAAACAAAAAAATGTATACCGGGCTTTTTAAAGTGCAACGATCTAATAAAAGCAGATCGAAAGTATTTTCGAGGACCATCAGTGTTGGTTTCAAGGACCATAGTCCGTTCCAGGGGGAGGGGAAGGGAGTGGGGTACTCCCTATGATAGTCTCATTTTTTACGTGTTGGTTTTTCAAATATATGATAGGACAGAGATTTCACTACACATTAAAAACCGATTTGAAAAATCATCCAAAAATTGTCCAAAAAAAATATTGATTGAACCAAGAACTCCAACTAAACTGAGTCATTTTTTGATCGAAAGAAATCTTGGCTAGATCAAAAAGAAAAAGGGCGGAAATTAACGAAAAACAATGCTTTTAACCAGAATGTCCCCTTAAAGGGGTATGCAGCGTACAAAATAGGTATAAGAAAGAGGTACCATTTGTCATGTGAGGGTCAGCAATCGGCTCCTGGAGGTTATGAGAGAGGTGTACCTTTTCTGTCAAAAATAGTATATAAAAGGGTAAGGGTTTGGACCTCGGGGTATAAATCACCGCTATATGAACCCCTGTAACAGCGTACAGAGGGAATTAAAACAAACCTGAATCCAGGGCTGGCAATACGGCAAAGGGCTTATTTATTTGAGGCCAATATTTCGGCTAAAAAATTAGCCTTCCTCAGGGCCAGAGCTACACTGAAAGAAAACAGTATAACGGCTTCTAAAATTTAAATTTACATGAGAGGTTAATGATGAACTTAAAATAAAATGAAAAAAATAGATAGCATGAAAGACAAGTAACTAATTATTCAATAAAGTGATTCATAAGGTACAGTTCAAGGATCGTCCTTGCGGTTTACAGAGGCTATTCTCCTCGGCCCTTCTCTCAGTGTTCCCTTGCTTTTATGGTTTTGCGTTGAACTCACTTACTACGTTTTTCGGTCGCCGCGCGCATGATTGTCGTTTTCCAGCCTCGTCTCCAGGGCTTTTCCCTTTTCTCTTAAGGAAACTGGGCCTAGGCTAAGGTTGATCCATTCATTCTCTACCATTCTGAAAGTCTGCTTTTTCGCATTTAAGTCCTCAAGGCCTATCGATGCCATATTTTTAAAACTTAAGCCACACCTACTGTCATTTTCAGGTCGTTGATGACATGCGCATGTATGCGTATGATACGGACGTGCGTGGTTTCCGAACTCCTGAAATCTTGACCGAATTTTATTACTAAAGACTAGGAATAAGCAAGTAAAATGTAAACTTAATTGAATTGAATTTATTTTCATTTAATTTTTTAACATTTTTTGCTCCTTTTCTCTTGGCTCCTTTTCTCTTCTCACGCCTCACACGCCCTACGGGCGCGTGAGGCTCGCGCGCTTCGCTCGCGTAAGACTCTTACGCCACGCTTTACCGATTTCTTTACTGATTTTGAGGAAAAAACCGACTGTTTTGCAGTCTCTTGTATTAGCCATTTTGGAGTTGCGTAGGGAACTGGGGCGAGTTTCAAATTTCAACTAATCGATAAACTGACACCATCATATAAAAGGTTATGTTGAGACCGGGTCATTTGACCAAGTTTGGTGCTCTAAAGTTGAACAGGGATCAAGTTATGACTCTTGAAACATGGTTAACGATCCATACAAACGTCTATAATTTTGTGACAGCGTCCCCCAAAACCATATAGACTCTTTAAAATT
>NC_133211.1:3152349-3294849 GCF_958299795.1 Porites lutea
TGTTCAGCTTTTCTTCGTCATGCAACATACAAAGCGTTCTATAAAAAAGATCCCACCTATACTGAGATTACTACATCATGACCATTTCACTGACATGCATCATCGTTCACCTGCATTAACTACCAGATTAAAAATCCTTGGCCCTGACCATTGTAAAGTTGCAAATAGTTACGTTTACCTAGGACATATACACCAGAGGTTAGGTAACTTTAAGCGTGCGAAAAAGTATGAAGATCTCGCTCTCGACATATACCTCAAGGAGCTCGGTCCTGACCATATTTATACTGCAATGGTCTACAGTAACTTGGCATCAGTTCACCAAGACTTAAATGACCTTGAGCTCGCGAAGGAATATCATGAGCGTGCTCTTGCCATTTACCTAAAGAGGGTCAGTCCTGACCATGCCAATGTTGCGAATTGTTACCATCACTTGGGTTGTATTCACCACAATTTAGGTGACCTTGATCGCGCGAAGGAATATCATGAGCGTGCCCTTGCTATTGACCTAAAGAGGCTCGGTCCTGACCATGCCAACGTTGCGAATTGTTACCATCAATTGGGTTGTATTCACCACGATTTAGGTGACCTTGAGCGCGCCAAGGAACATCAGGAGCGAGCTCTTGCTATTTACCTAAAGCGGCGCGGTCCTGACCATGCCGTCGTTGCGAGTTGTTACCATCACTTGGGTTGTATTCACCACGATTTAGGTGACCTTGATCGCGCGAAGGAATATCATGAGCGTGCCCTTGCTATTGACCTAAAGAGGCTCGGTCCTGACCTTGCCAAAGTTGCGAATCGTTACCATCAACTGGGACGTACTCACCACGATTTAGGTGACCTTGGGCGCGCCAAGGAATATCACGAGCGTGCTCTTGCTATTTACCTAAAGAGGCTCGGTCCTGACCATGCCGTCGTTGCGAGTTGTTACCATTACTTGGGTTGTATTCAGCGCGATTTAGGTGATCTTGAGCGCGCGAAGGAATATCATGAGAATCAAGTATTTCAGCACTCTGACGTGACAACGGACTCTGGTAAGCTGTGTTCAATGTGCAACATAATATAAACACATCCGCTTGAGTACAGTAACAATCTCTTGACAGTCTGCGATTGTGATTCAGACCACAGATACAGTGTAATTAGTAAATACAGTGTATTAACTATTCAGAGCCAGGTCAAGCGCACACTCATTTCTCACCGAGCTTGGATGCATGAAGATCATTAACCAGAGTTTGGAAATCGCCTGTGATTTCGTAATCGTTTATTGCAAATAATATAATTGTATTGAGCCACTCGATCGATCATCTACTATAATCGGAAAATTTCTTTATAAGAATTCCACTTATTTTTTACCTTTGTGCTAGTCAACGTACATTTAATACAACCTTTTTGAGTTTTTTGACCGTGGACCACTATCGTAAATGATCGATTAAGCGCCACGGCGCTTATTTCATTTCCCCGTTATTGGTGTGGCGCTTATACTACAGCGGCGCTTATTTCAACAACGGGTAAACCACTGAGGGGAATATATAGAGACTTAAGGGAGGTGCGTACTAGGTATGCATAATTTAGTACAAAATTTGTACACCTCGAACTGTTATATGAATCCGGTTTCAAGAGTTTCCCTACATATAACCTTTAGAACCCACGAGTTGGTCGAGCTCTTATTTCTCAAGCGATATGGTTTTGATATCTCTTTTTAGTATACAGCTATTTCAAAAAACGTCGTCGGGAGAAAAGCAAAAAGTCTTCAAGCCAAGACCGCAAGGTAACGTGGGTTGTTTGGAATCCGTCTTTTGCTGGCAAACAATCACTCCACTAAACTGGTCTCTGATTTTATTCGTCATTTATACTGAACCATACTTATCGTTTTAGTTTTTAAAAAAGCGCAAGGTAAAAGTACGTTTCAGTCGAAGTGTCTTCTTCCTTATTCTCATCTTTGAAAGCAATTTTGTTCAGCTAATTAGCAAGGAAAAATGACATTAAATTTTACATTTTATCAATTTACATAACGTAGTAACGAAGTGGGGGAAAAAAATATTATAAACAAACATTTTTCCGAATAATGGTTCCTACTCGAGCATTAATTAAAGCTAGCCTAAGTCTGCTGAAGGTAATATTTTGCACTACACCGGCATGTGAGAATGTATGGAGAACCACGTCGCCTTTATTCCACCTCGTTTAGTTTTTTAAATGATAACGATTCCCCGGGGGGGGGGGGGCACTCCCATACATTACCTATACGGGTATGTGCCGCCCAATTGGGTCGTGATTTTGAAGCTCCTGATTTAGAACGGGGTATCCATTTCAGAGGCGTTTTCTAGAACGGGGTATAAAAAAATTGTGGATCACGGCTTTATCTTCTGCTTAAAATTTTTGCTGATTATGAAGAAGCTTTTATTTGATGTATAAGTCGAACAAAGAAAGAAATATCTCTTTAAAAAAACAGGGCTATTTCAATTTACAAACTTTCTAGAACGGAGTATAAAAAATTGGCCCATTTCTAGAAGGGGGTATCAGTTTTAGGACGAATTCTAGAACGGGGTATCAATTTTAGGGGAAATTTTTTTCAGAATGGGGTGCCAATTTGGAGTCCAAAACATATACACCCAACAAATACCCAAGTGCCCCCCCCGGAACGATTCCTCTGGAAATGAATTCTAAAGGTTAAGTTTTAAGTTTAAAAAAAGAAAGAAAGAAAATTGGGGTCTGCTGTTCACTTCCCCTATAAAATATGAGACATTTTAAGCCGTAGTCGGGCAACAACGGCCACGGACAAAGAAAGCGTGATGCACGTGCAAATTAAGTTGTTGTTTTGCTAATTTAAACCTATTGTTGTTCACGGTCTCTTTTGTCGCCATTGTATTTGCTTAAGCTCCCTACTGTTTGAAGGCCCTCCAACCATCCCTGTTTTAAGAGTTGTCCAACGTTTAGAAATACTCTCACTTACAGAAAGACGTTCCATACTGTTCTCAGGGACATGCTTGAGTAGCCGCAAAACTCCTATAGGACCTGTAGCAGGTCATGATAAAAATCCCATATCACCTTTCGGTCTTGGCCTTAACTTTTTGCTTTTCTTCCGACAACGTTTTTTGAAATAGCTGTATACTAAAACAGTGGATAGTGTTTTTCGCCCGCTCTGATTGGCTACTCAATCAGGGAATATCCATTGCTATTCACTGATTCACCTGCAGTTCCCCCGAGCGAGCGACGCCCAAGTTACGAGGAAAATGGCTTCCCGGTTTGCTGCCGTAACAAACAAAGAAATTTCACAAATAATCAAGCAAGCTGTTCCCGAAATAAGCGAAGAAGGTGACAAAATTCGGTTTGGAAGTTTTAACAGGTAAATCTTTGTCCGTTTGACTTCAATTTATCGATAAAACCGGTGAAAAAGTTGGTTGTTTGCAAATGCAAATTAAGCTCAAGTCTTGAGTTACTTTATGTAGCTGAATTGTTCATAAATAAGCTTAAAACTAAATTAAATAGATTTTTTTACAGAATGTTTTTAGATACAAAGAGAATTCACAACTCCTTTTGTCGAAATTTCCCCGTAAGAGCTAAACAAATACCTTCAAAAGATTTATTGTCGGCAGGAAAACCCGACGGCCGCCGGTTCGGTTATTGCGCGCCAAAATCGTAATCGTTGGCAACAGTAAATGAGTTAAAAATCATCATTTTGGTGCTCAATTATCTCACTGTTTAAGTATATACTAAAACAATAATTAACCTCGGTGTCGATGGCTAGTGGTGGATATTTACTCGGTAAATATCCAGCCACCTCCGCTTCGGTGAATAATTGTTATATATCAAGTGCCTTAAGAAAGATGGGGCGTTAATTTGTAAATACCAAATTAGCGCCGCGGCGCTTATTCGAGAGCGGGGTGTATTCGATTAGCGGCGCTCAATCGATCATTTAGGGTAAGCTCGGAATTGCTTCTGTTCTTTCAAGAGACCAAAGTCTCTTTAATTATGGTACCATGACACAAGTATTTAATATGTTTATTTGCAAACAAGAAATTTTATTTTTTCCCGTCGATAATCGATTGAACATTTTTTTTTATCAATTATCGAATCGCTTAAAGATTTCTATCGATGATCTATTATAATCGATGATCAGCACACCACTACCAGGAACGAACTACAACGAGTTGCAAAAGTACTTGAGACACTGTACCTTTTGGCCTGTTTTGGCTTAAATGGCCTGCCCATGATTTTGTGCTTGTTACCCCCCATCCCCCCCTTCTCCTCTTATCAAAGTTGCTAGCAATACAAGACCATGCTCAAAACTTGAAGGAACAACTTTGAATGGAGGGTAGGAGGGAGGTGAGTATTATATTGCACAGAAGGGTGACTAGCAGAAATTTGAAGTAAGAAAGGCCGGTTTTTCGTAGAAGTGTCTCAACATTTTTGCAAATGGTTGTAGCTTAGGACACTTAGTACACTTACTAGAAGTCGAACTCACAAGTTTCTCTTTACGAGTTTTTTTCCTCGCTTCGTTCCGCGTCTTATTAAATCGGACGAAGGACTTTCTTGAAAGTCTAGTCTAGTCGCTCTCAATTTGCAAGTCATGCGTGGGTGCAATTCTTACCGTTATTTCTCCCAAAGAAGTTTGTATAAATGCACATAAAGTTTTTCCTTGCAAGAACCCAAAGGTACTGGGAAGCTTATTAATATAACCTGGGTAGGATACATCCTATGAACAAAAGGGTACCTTTTCCAGGCTTCAGGTATATAAAAGGGTAGGAATCTCACGAGTTAAAGTATTTGGAAGGGGTATAGGGAAACTTGTCACTGATTTAGGTGTTTAGAAAGGTCTTTTACTAAAATATTCCTAACCGACCTACCTTAAGGCTGTATCATTTTAATTTATTAAACGCTACATAAAATGACAGAAAGACGTACTGTTAGTAGGTATGTGAATGGGACACCATTTGACAATGAAAGGTATACGGAATGGGTACCTTTCCCGTCAAAAATGAAAAGGGTAAGAGGTTGGACCTCCAGGCGGAGCCTCCTTGTATAAAACTTTGTTGAGTAGCACCCCCGGGCTTGTAACTCGGATATCGGATTTTTGCAACTCGGATGCCGGCTTTTCAAGGACTTCCATGTCGGATTTGGGACCGACAACTCAGATGACAGTTACAAGATTCCGTGAATCACTGCTAGACCACAAGAACTCGCTCGTTAGCATTTCTCTCATGACGCGGTTATTGTTTAGTGCTTTTTTCCCCCGGGAATCTGTATTACTCCATTTGCCGATCGCATGATATCTGAACCACCAAAAAATTCCCGCAAGAACATAATCCACGGCGAGGTAGTTGTCCAAGTGAACCTTTAGATTACTCTCGAGGCATACGAAAGGGTCTTATTGGGGTTAAACGCTTAGCCGTAAAACAGCCACAAATTTTTCGCAAGAGTACTTCAGTTGTTAGGCGAAAAAAAATACGGGAAATTCTTTAACCTTGAGTTCTAAAAAAAGTTAACTGATGACTTTTTTTGCTGTAATTTGTCATAAACCGATAGAAACTTTTTTCTTTCAAAACAACTACGTTTTCTTCTTCACTGACGTCTGTTAACCGTAACGGAGAGTATCCCTTAGGAAAGAGTATTAAATAGAACATCATCAGATCATGCGATCAAACACAAGTGTTTCAAACTGTTTTGCAACAGCTTTTAGCGGGCCTCGAGGTCCGAGGGCGGCGATGGCGGCGAAACTGTCGTTTAATAAAAGAACTCGCCTTTTTTTCAATCTTCATCGCGATTATTCCAACTCACTTAGTTTGTCAAATACAGGGGGACACTTCTGGAGTTGAATTTCTAACTAAGAGAAAGAAAACTTCCTTGTCGTTTGTTTTCGTCTACCATAAAACAGAAAATTAGGCAATTTCATGTCGTAGTCGCGAGCAGACATGTACAAAAAACTGAGCTGCACTTGCTAAGTTGTATCATTTGTTGTTTTGCGTCTTAAACTTATTGCTTTTTTTGACGTTCTCGTTGTCGTCACCGTCTTGCGATATTAATGTGCCTATGTATTCCATATGTTGCTCAATTATTTCACCTGCTACACACGGGTCTGAACTCAATTAGCTTAGTGCAATTCGGCATTCAAAATGGATCTCCACTTAACAATATAATCGATAATGACCATCATGTAAGGGCCGAGACTGCACACACATTACTTAAAAAAATTATAGCGGAGTAACCGGGCACCTCTGTATATTGAATAACAGATTTACTTGCACAGACTACTTAAACAAATATTCGTTACTCTGTACCCCGCCTAGCTGGCAGCTTTTTTCTCTTTCTCACCTGTCTTCCTCGCCCTCACTCAGGCTCCTTAAGGCTGGTTTTCACTAGCGACGGAGTCGGAGTCGTAATCAGAAGCGTAGTGAAAACAGCCGTTCTGGTTCCGCCAACAACTCCGACGTTTACGATCAAGTGAAAAATGGGTCGGAGTCGCAAGCAGAAGCGGAGACACTAAACCAATCACAAAGCTTGGGAACGTGCATTGTGATTGCTCTATCCTTCGTCCGACTCCGACAATCTGGTTTTCTCTAGATCAGAAGCTTAGAGGAACGTAAGCAACGGAGTCGTAAGCGGAGTCGGAAGAAAATGGAAACGTTTTGGTTCTTCTGATGCATTTCTTGTCCAATCGCTAAGGAAGCTCGAGTTAACGTTTTTACGGCGTCTTGTTTTGTTATACTGTCCTTCCGAACCAAAAACAACTAGATTCCAAGCTAGATATTTTTCTAAGAAAACCAGAAAAAATAAAAAATCTTAAATGGCTAAGTTCACCGCATACGAACAAAATATTCCGATAATATCTTCCTCCTCTCCCAGCATACCTTGCTTGCAATAAATCGTGCGGATGAAATATGTGTCACGGGGGTTCGTGTGTGTGTGTGTGGCTGTGTGTTTTTAGCCATGTTCAAGAGCCATAATAGCCCTTGCTATGTTATTATTTTGCTGTTGTTTGTATGGTCAAACATGCGAATTGATCTGACGATGACGAACCTGGTTTCCATCGGCCTACCCTTTATAAACGAAGTCTCTGTGATCGAGAGTGGGCTCCCTCGCCTCGATCAGTTCAGACTCAGTGTTGAATAATTTCAGGGTCGTAACATGGTATATCCGGGTCCCACTGATCCCTATTTTCTTTCCTTCATTTTGATCCCTGAGACCAATTTTCCCCAAAATTTTGATCCCTGAGCCCTGATAAAAGAATTGATCCCATCCATGTTTTTTACACAAAATTCTAACTTAGGCAACTTTTTTTATCTCCAAATATAGAATATAGAACATGCTCAAATGGGTTGGTGAGAAAAACATTAACTTTAATTTTTTAGTGCTAGTTGAAGGTTCTATCAGAGCTTTCTATTCTGCTATCCCTGTTGATGTTGTAGTCTTATGCAAATTTCCTCTCACACACTGTTTGTGTTACAGTGAGGATCACGATCAATTACCAATGACAAAATACCTGCTTTACATGAAGTAGAAAAATTAAATGATGCAAGCCACAGGTTCCACAGTTTAACAGCTTTTCTGTGTCAAGCCCATTAACGGCTTTTCCTGGCTTCATAACCATTGTAGATTGTCAGAGGACATATCTTGTTGTAGGTCTTCCAGACCTACTCCTTCCAGCTTCAAATCTAATTGGCTCTGAAAAGTTGTCCGCCGGAGCTTGCTCCCCTTCCTCTTCGTGACCACCTGACGTAGGTGAATCATCTGATTCAACTGACCCCTGCATGGAGCAATGCAACTAGGCGTTGCTCTTCAAGGCAGCTCAAACAGAAGTTGTTTCCATCTTTTATTATTTGAACTTTCCCGATGATATACGCTCAGGTGAATTTCTATCGTCACGGTGGCCAGTCTGGTATACATGGGGATCTTCCTCTGACTGTTCCAGCCATGTGATCTTCCAGCAATGCGTTACCGTTATGGTGGAGATCTTTTAAAAGAACTGCAAGGAAGAAAGGATGATATACCTCTTGTAATTGTGCTTGAGAGCAACTACATCGCCTTTTGAATAGATAATCTCATATTCTTCGGCGGCGTCTTGAACTGTAGTTTGTCCTTCACTCCCTTGAACCTCTTTCAGCAGATCGACTTCTCTATATGCCGACGCATTCCTTCTGAACATACTCAGAGCAAGTAGAAGTGTACCAGCACTTTCTTTGGTCTTCCCTCTTGTTCGTTGCTGTCGTACACCCCGTCCGAATTCCTTCGCAAAGCTCTGCAATGCCTTTCTTTGTCGCTCCTTTCCTTCCGCGCTCGTTTCCTCGTCCATATCCTCCTTAAGGTTTACTCTTGCCGTGCGACTTTCGAAGCCATTCCGGTGCCTTTGGACCCAGCTTTCTCTGTGTGTAATGGTTTTGAGGACCGGTATAAAAGATAAACGAGGATTGGTAGAGCCTCTCTATTGATTCTAAAAGGCAGCTGGGCCGCCCGATGCGTATTCGTTCAGAGCTGGTGTTGTCACTCCACTAAAAAATTCAGGCTCCAAATCTAAGGTGGTGATACCTTTCGGGGCCAACCATTGCATAAGCCGAGGCCGAATAGCCCAAAGGGCAGAAAAAATTCTTGTAGATCAATATTGTCACTAAAGTCTGTAAATTTTGTACAAAACAAAATAGCCACTGCACGAATGAGGTCTGAAAAAATCTTGCATGAAAAAACTAATCCATCCCCGGCTCAAAAATCAAATAGTGGGCCCCTTACTGGTGGCCCTTCATGCTGAGTGCTATAATATATTAAATTCCTGCAGACTGCAGACTCTGCTACTTGTACCTAGTATGCAACATTCCTTTCACTAATTCAACCGTTTATTTTATAAAAAAAAAAACTAAAGAAAATAAACTATTAAGGTTTTGTTACTTTTATTTTCACCGAGGTAAATCTTTGGTGTTCCACTTATTTTCACTGATTCTACACTGTAATTTCAGACTATTTATCATACAAGCGTTTATCAGTTATACAGTAATGGAATGTGTCCTTTACTTTCCCGGCCCAATACTAGTACTGGAAGGTGAACCGATCTCGGTTTCTCATCAGAGTTCGAGATGACCCTAAAACTCCATGCAGTTAGAGCAGATTTATTAAATTGCGAGAAAGCATTTATTTTGCAACAAAGCGCGGGAATTCGTTGTACTTTTGTATTCTACTTTTGACGTCCATTCTAATTATTTAAGTACTTTTAAGAGTTAAGTTGCTGGTCAAAAAATACGAACCTTGATTTATTGTCGCCTTGTGACTTGCTTGCGGCGATGAGGCAATCGGGACCTATACAGTAAATTCCACTTTCAATGAATCGGTTTGTCTATTGTCCTGGCGGTATTGTTAGGTTTTGATCGGCCGGAAAACTCTATGCTTGGACCCTTGCCAGGAGTAAATCAGTCAAGGAAGTACTTACGTACCTTTCTCTGTCACAGGATTTCTTTTTGTCCTTTTTCTTCCCCATTTCTCGCAAAAAAAAGGTATGTATAAATCGCTTTCTCTGCCTTCTGGCGTTGACAGCGCGTTGAGGAGTTGCGTTACAAAGCGAGAAAAGTGACTTGAGATTCATATTACGGTGCCCTTAACAATAAATAAATTAAGAATATGATACCATGTTTTCGTCAAACAACCAGGACTTCGTATGACAGGAACTGCCGCCAGCCGGAAGCAAGAATAGGTAATGTACCTCGGCCAGGAAATACTGTGGACACAAACCTTATTATTTAAGCGGAAAAATATTGTGATAAGAGATTTTTAGACCGTGTAATAGACCTGATCCCTGATTCGGCCTCAAAAGCCTTGTGATCCCTGATCCCATTCTTCTGAGCCCTGAGCCCTTTCCTTTGAGCCCTGATCCCAGTCATATTTTGGGCTTTGAGCCCTGAGCCCATATACCATGTTACGACCCTGTAATTTATCAACTAATAAATGTAATTTGTGGCAAAATAATAAATTGTCAAATTATTGTTTTGGGGCATGTGTACTTTTATCGATTTACTTTTATCATCGGTAAAATGTTTGTTATTGATTGTTGGTTGCATTTTACGAGTGCATGCTTTTATCGTATTTATTCATTTATTGTAAAATGTACGGCTGAGCACGAATCTTTGTTTCGGAACTGCAGGACGCCTTCAATAGCTCGGTGCTTAAACAATAGTTTGTTATTTGCAAGACTATGTTTAATAATTTATTAACTTGTAGACTGGACGCCATAATACAAAAGTTATTGTAACAATAGAGGGTTAAAGGAAAAAACAAACAACTGATCATGAAGGGCAAAGTTTTTTTGCTCGCGTTATGTTTGTCCCATAAACCTCTTTAACTCCTGCTGAACAGGTTAAACTTCTCTCCTCATCCTTTGTTAAACTGCTGTTATTGAGTGAATTAAACAATATGCTTTCCAGACTGGCTGCCGAAGAACATTTTGCACCAAAACATATCACTAGCGTCATCTTAAATTTTAAAAATACCTAGCTTCTTTAGTTCGTCAGTCTGCGGGACACCTCGAATAATTCTACCACTCTCGGTGCCTAAACAATGAGCTTCTCACAGGTGCAGGGCAAAATGTACGACTGATTTTTCATTAAATATTTTAGCATAGAAAGGCCTTTCATTTTTTGATGTTTTAAGCCGACTTTGAACGAATGCTAGCGACAGTTTTATATCTCTCCTTATCAAACTCTTATATAGGTCTTACGCCTCAGGCAATATAGCTAAACGTATTGATTTTCACGATTTCTACAAGCTATCACCCTGATAAACGCTTTATGATAAAATCTGCTCATTAAACCATAACAGACAGGATGAAGGGCACTTGGTAAACAAGTCAAAGTAAATACAAGCCTCCTAAAAATGTGACGAGGAGGCCAGTAAAAAAAGACCTTAACTCTAAATTCTAGCAACAGAAACTGAACCTGATATGGGATATAACATACTACGAAAATCATCACTAACACAAAAACTAATTTCATTATATCATTCTCGAGTTCTAAGGTATTCTTATCGGCCGTGTTTGATACTTGGTTGCTTGGTAATAATTTTTCAGAATTAAGATACTGCATTCCAGACTGAGGATTATTGCTCTTCTTTGCATTCTTGTTTTGAGTAATGTTTAACAACTCGATTTGCTCTTGTTTAACATGGCCTGCTTGACCTGCTTGTATCACATGTGGGTCTTCTGAGCAAACAGAATGTCGAGTCAAAGATGACATCACGTTGCTCTGCTCGTTGCGAATCCTTTGAATGACAATAATGTGTTCGCCGATTTTCTTTCTGACCAACGAATACGATATAACCATTATGACAAATGGCAAAGCAAAGTTTATAACGAATAGAACCATCGAATAAACTTTCAAATAATGAGTGAATCCTTCTGGAAACACTTCCGCGCAGAAGCCAAACTCGCATTGGTCGCCCCATGATTGCAAGACACGAAAATGTCCTGCAGGAAAAGACAGACCAATGGATCCCGCCCAACAGATAAGTATAACACAGCACGTTTGTCTAGGAGTTGGTTTTGGGATCATAGGCTTAACAAGCAAAACACATCGATAGACAGCAAGAATGGTAAGGGATGCTGTAATAACAAGAGAACTTGTTAGCTGCAGAGAGGGAAGAATCTTGCACATGGCACTCCCAAGCTCCCAAGACCATGGTGGTTCATATGCGTGGAACGTGAATACTACACAAACCATGTTGATAATTTCAGCAAAAGCCAAGTTGCTGACTAAGTAATGTGCTGTTGGTTTGGTTCCTTTGTGTCTCCAAACAGCTCGACACACCACATAATTTCCAACCAAGGCGAGAGCTGCTATCAAACTGAACAAGACCGTGCGGATAATTCGTAAAGCTTCGGGTTCAGGAGTGAAGGAAACGTCGTCTGCTTCACTTGACTTATTAACAGTGTTAGTGATACAGGCCATGTTCACGAGAAAGTGGCTAAGGATCTTGATACACAGCCAAAACCATGTTCACATTTCGTTTCATTACTCACTCGTGATCTACACGAGAAAGCAAGTCATGATGTTGACGAAGTAAAAACGATTGCGAAGTAAATTGAACTGAAATTGCAATGTAAACTGACTTGTTTTTCCTGACCTGAGAAGACCCGTCGAACTATACACCGCCGTTAATAGATCTTTATCTGAAAAATGCCGGATACATTTATGTTTGCCTCTGGCAAAATGGCTTATTGTTTATGTTATTATGTGGAATTAATGAGAGGGGTTCATTAGAATTCTATTTCTATTATAATTTAGCGTTTTCAGGATAAATTTCGCAGTCAAAGATATTGTTGAAAGAAAACGCAGGGTAAAAAGGAAAGCTCAGTTGGTATCAAAGTGCTGTCAACTCTTTGGTAAGTAGAGGAATTCCTTCACCACGGTAGGCACGGTTTAGGGCGCTTTCTTACTTTAGTTAAAATTCGGATCAAAAGCACGCTTGCAATGAAAAATTTATTACTTTTGCTCACACGGGGTGTCTTATTAATGAATATATATAGTCTTTTAAATATTTGATGGCGACTTCGATGACCTTTAAAGCCTAATAAATTAAAAGAAAACATTATTTAGAGAAATTAATACAAAAAAGTTCATGGGCGCTCCTTATGGTAAAGTGGCAAAAGCAAATCACTCAGTGTAGAAAAGGAAGGGTGACTGGCTTAAAAAATCATCTAAAGTATTAAAATTATAGTTTTATCAGTTGATCAACAAAGCAACAAAGTTTCTATTAAACCATGCAACCCTCTTATCGAAGATATTAGTTAGATATTAGTTTTAGTTTAAATAATCTTCCTTGGTGCTAGGCTAAGTATATGTTTTTAATTAATAAAATCCTACGAAATTTTCAGTGTCGTTTCACCTGTTTCAACCGTCAAACCGAAAAGGGAGGGTAATTGGATTAAAACTGAAAATCATCCTAAGTATACAAATAGTTTTATATAAGCTGATAAACATGTAATATATAGATTTTGACTTCCTCACCAACACAGCACGAAGGTTTCATTTGAAACCAACTCCCTTATCTAAGATATTAGTCTATAAATGTAAACAGCTTTCGTTAGCGTTGGTGTTAGGCTGATTACTTGTTTTTAATAAATCCTACGAAAGTTTTCTTTGTCGTTTCAACCGTCATTCAGCGTAAGGTAAAGTCTTAACGTCTTACGTGAAAGAAGTTTTACTTCATTTGACAATTTTGTATAATGTGTGGACTTGAATAGAATAAGAATACGCCTTTAACCTTGTCATTGCCCTTATAAAACACATGTTTTTGTTATAGAAACGATGGCGAATGAAATAAGTCTTACGCAAACACGGCGAAATGTCCTTAAGATAGAACGACATGCTGCGAGAATTGGCAGATCTGAAATGGCTTTTTCCAATCAGATTTCAAGCGTTTGTAGCCAGAAGTGGCTTATATTTACTTAACAGCTAAAATACAGTTTTTATCGCATTTGTGGGTTTTGTCCAACTTTGCCCAAAATTTTGGACCTTTCGCGGCGGTCGTTCTTATTAATCGCAGAGCAGTGTGATGACTGTTTCAAACTGTATGAAGTCATAACAACGATGGAAAATAGCCACGTTTTTCAGTCACTCAGTAATTAAGCAATGAAAGTTTATATTAACGATCCAACCCTCCAGAATCATTTTTAAACCCCCTGGGCAAGTGTGGCGCTCAACAAAAGCAGGGAAAAAGATCTTTGCTCTTACAGGGCCTAATTTGTACATGCTGGCACTTAAGTCTTGTCTTAAGTATAAACAGTAGTTGTCATTTCTAACGGTCAATGTCATCACTGGTAACCAAGCGGTTAGCCTTCCGTCAGAGTAGACGTAGATAAGTGCTCGGGACTATGTCATGCTATTTGCTACTTTTTTAAAAAAACCAAAACGCGTCTTCGCATCAATTGCATTCCAAAAACTAACAATGGGCCAGTTTTGTTATTTAAGACTATCTTTAGGCATTGACACTGTTTCCTGTCGTCTGTTGCTACGGATGGGAAGGATGAACATGGATCCAAGTTTGAAAAACTTGGATCAACTTTTTCGGGTTTTAATGTAAAAATCACGAAAACTTTATTATGGTTTGTACTCTCTAATGAAATTTAATAATAAAAATAAAAATAAAAATAATAATAATATATACACTTATATAGCGTCTTTCTCTCAGTGATCCAAAGCGCTTTACAATTAGTAAATACTAAGAAAACAAATAATTCAAATACAACATAACAGGATTAAAAACCCCAACTGACAGGAGGCAACCAGTTAGCTATTTTCAAGCGTGACCGAAGATTTGAACTCGGGATGACCGCCGGATTACAAGTCCGACCCGCTGACCACTCGGTCACGCTGCCTCCCTGTTTGATCCTTCTTCATAACTCTACAGGTGTAATAGGTACTAAGGAAGATTCAGACCTTCAGTAAAGAGCGACTCGGTCATCCAGACTATAAGATTAGGGGGGGGGGGGGGGGGGGCGATCCCAGTCTGTTCCCCTCGGCGACAGACGTTTAAGAGTAGTCTCAGGGAGAACGAGGTTTAAAAGTTGAACTTAGGATAAAGGTTTGGGAAATGGCAAGTGTCGCCTATGATACATAGATCAGCGACGAAAGACAGTTATTATTACCTATACCTTTGTTCAGTTTTAGAATATTGTCGTGGCAAATCAGGGTTGTAGTGCAAAGGAGGACACTAAGATTAGCATACGAAATGCCCTGGGTCATTTCTGGATTGTTGTGTGATTTAGTATTGGTTTAAAAATTTTCTAAGTGTCTAAAAATGGCAATAACCAATGATGACAGGAACATTTGCAGCGACCATGCAAAGAAATTGCTTTATTGCAACAAAAATATATGGATGAGCAAGATCCATACAGTCTGACGTTTTGTTGTAAATGTCATTTGCCCCAGAGTGACTTGTGAACTGTTGTCCAACTTCCTCTGACCAAAAACAACGCCCAAACAGGGTTAAAAAACGGACCCGAACATAATAGAGCCCATAAGGCCAAATAACCTTTGAACTAGAAAAATGACTGCCGAAGAAAGTAGCGTAGAGATCAGAGTGGCAAATTTAAAGCGGAGCTCATCCTGTGCCCTGCGTACACATTGTAGTGTAATGACTGAAGTGAAAATTGACATGTTGACATTGACATGTTGTCACCTCTTTTTGTCGGTTAGGGCTGCATACCATTTTTGACCGCGTATTTCTTTTTTTATTTAGAATTTATACGGCTGAAGTATCTCTCTTTCTACTCTCTTTTTTGGCCATAATTCAAGGGCTCGTTTGCGTGCAACTTAAAAGTCAGTTTCTCTCGAAGCGGAATTATACAGAAATAAAAAAGGCCAGCTTTCAAAGAAACTGTATGGCCATATCACCAAGAATCCTTTTCTCTAAAGTCCTTATAATGTATAATTTTGGTGTAATTATTAGCCTGTAAAGCATACATACTCTGTCAACTTAGGCGTTCAGGAATATTCAGATTTCAATGTATCGAACTGAATAAGTCTTCCGGTTTAAAAAGCTATCGCTAGTTTTGAGAAATGAACCCGAATTTATTATCCACCGTCGTAAGTAGACGTTTTGACCGTTGCATTTACTCTGACAAAGGCCTGGTCGGAACTAGTGGAATAAAACGCCAACTGAGGGCTTGTTTAAGTGGAGGGAGCTAGGAAAATCCTAGCACCAGGCCCGGGTTGCTCGAAGCATGGTTAGTACTAACCAGCGTTAAATACCATGGAAACCTATACATTTTGATACCTCTTAACCAACGGTTAGCGCTAACCAGGCTTCGAGCAACCGGCCCCAGGACGATTTAACAGTAGAGAAGTAATTAAAGATTAAAAATTACCCATTAAACGACCCGCCGCCATCTTTGTTTTGTTTGTCCCCAGGACTAGGATCTTCCTAGCGAAGGCAGTTAACATGGTGCTAGAATCTTCCTGGTACTCCGGGGGGGGGGGGGGGGAGGCTATGCATATGAAAGGGGTGGGGATGCTCGTCGGAAATTTTGAATTAAACCAGGAGACCGATCTGGGCGTGGCCCAAGCTTTTTTTGACCCCTAAAAGAGACCATGTTAGAACACAGACAAATGAAAACAATGGACAAAGATTTCTTCTTTTTAATATTGATGTTATAGAAAACTTGGATTATATGAATGGAGTAAATAAAACGAATTAAAAATATACATATCAAATATATATTTTTATATTTTTTCGCATGCAACCCTAAACGAGACCTTCACGGCTAAATATGATGGCGTTTGGCCCAGAACACCCTAAGTGAGACCAAAACCCAAAATTAAAACACTCTTAAGCGAGACGACGAGAATCCCCACCCCTTTCATATGTGGAGCCCCCCCCCCCCCTCCCCCCCGCTTCCGGGCCTGGTACACAAGGATCTCTCAGCTAGGAAGATGCTAGCGCTAGGGACAAGTACAACATTTGCATGTAAACTGAATACAGGAAACATGCATTATACGTACGATGCTAGGATGATCCGGATCATGATCAGTATCTTCCTAGTGGTAGGATCTTCCTTCTTCCAAGTAAGCAGCCCCTTATAAACTTGTACACCTTCAATGGTCAGTGTAACATATCATGGACTACGGGTAGTCTTGATTTTTCTCGTAGAAAGTAGAGAGTGACCGATATAAACGCAAAGAACGCGCGAAGATGATCTTCCACCTCGTGTAGCGTCTCCTCTAGATGGGAGACTTTCCTAGCTCTAGCGTCATTCGCTTGCTGTAATAATTTTAAACCGGACAAAGCTGAACAATTCAGAAAGGTCGCGCTGAGATGATTAGATAAAAAAGACATTAAATATCCTGAAAAGGATTCCATTTGCCTCAAAGTTTCTCCGTAAACTCACCCATAATGATCAAAATACTAAATGCTCAGAGCACGCTTGTGCCAATCTGACAATTAAAAAGACATCGAGACTGGTTTATAAAGCCGGGGTCATGCATGAGTCAGACTACATGCTATTCGCTTTTTTAAGTTAAGTAAAGGAAAGCAACAAGATTTGACTTTGCGCATAAAAGCGGTGGCAGCCTGTTCCAGGTGTTCAGATCGTAGGGACGGCGTGAAGAGATGTGAGCCTCTCTCCACATTATTTTGCCACCTACCCCTTCCCTAAGCCAGCATTAACACTTACTTCTCACTTAGGGCATAGTGATGGCTTAGGGAAGGGGTAAGTGGGCGGTTTCCCAGAAACGTAAGATGATACATTATTTTTTCCCGCAATCTTACTTCCCGCCGCACTCCACAATCCGAACGCCTGGAACCGGCTAAAGCGGTAGGAAGGATATCACCTTCAAGTATTACACACACTACATGACCACTTATCATCTTGACTGTGAAACTAAGTAACTGAAAGCTTTTTAATTAGCGAAAGATGATTGTGTTTTATGGTGTGTGTGGGTTTTTTTCTTCAGCTCCTTTTTCCTAAAGTGAATCTTAAAATCGGCGCTCATTTAAAAAGGCCAGCTTTGCAGGTCATGACTTGAAGGCAGCTGCCAGTGATAATAATAAATATGTTGTTTTAAACTACACTGAATTACATCATCCAATTTTTATGGGTCTGTTGTAAATCACATGTGGTCAAAATATGGATAAAACAGATGATTTACAACGATTTACAGCATGGAGCAATTGCACTCAATTTATTTTTCAGTTCAGCTTTTCCAGTCATCTCTCTCTTTTTATTTTTTTTTGCTGCACACGTACGCGATAGAAGACGTCAGTGTCTCACGAGACAGTCCACGCCTGACAGCAGTAATAAAGATGTTCCCTTTATACTTTTTACTAGATAAAAGTGTAGCAGAAATTCTGAGCGATTAATCCCTCCTATGCGTAACATGGCAGCTCAAATAACTTTAGCATTTTCTTTTTTCTCTTACAACTCTCTCCGACAACGTATTTTGTGAAATCATTTGACCAATCCTGTTACAGTATAGTCAGTGTGATCTTGAAAATTTTAGTATCCTGTTTCACAGAGACTAAACAAAACGTACATAGGTTTTTTAACAGTTTGAAAAAGGGATTTTTTTAAACATTTTTTGTTTCTTTTCTGTACATGCAGTTTTTCCGTCTCGCCAAGATAAAACTACTCCTCCTTGCAAAAAAAAAGAACAAACACACAGAATCTCCCAAACTCCCAAACAAGGCCTATGTCAAGGGGTTTTCAAAAATACGTTTCTCAGATCTGTAGCTTTTGTTGACTGCCTGCTTATAGCCGCTGCGTCTTTGCAGCGGAAAAAATTAAATCCCCACCCTATTCAAGATACGCAAATGTCAATTTAGCCGATTAATCTCTTTATTTTTGATAAACTTCTACACTACCAATCGCTTATATTACAGTACATAAACTTCTATAAGTAAGTACCAAATCCCCAGTGTTACTTCATAATAGGAATAAAAGGTCCCCTTAAAGGGTTCGTCATGTTTATATGCACATGTATTTGAATAAAATATTGTTATTATTATTATTATTATTATTATTATTATTATTATTATTATTATTATTATTATTATCCGTCTCGGCATTCCGATCCAAATTTTTGCACAATTTCGTAATCCCGATGGTTGTTTTCGGCGTCCCGCGTCTCGTGCATCCTTTTAATCCCGAACGTCACCCCACTTTTTGCTTTAAAATCCCGAATCCCAACCTTCAAATAAGGGGGGGGGGGGGATCCTATTGAGCACCCTCGAAATAGAAATCATTTATAATGTAGACTAATGCACTGAACTGTGTGCTTGCACTGCACAACCAACAAATTACAATATGATCGAAATTTACACTAAAGGCGCTTTCCATTTGTCAGAACTGGCCGGCTGGACTAGTCAGATATCAAATGAAATCGGCTTTTTCTTTAGGGTTTTTGCTTAAAAGCCATCTCCTTCGTGCATGCTATTTAGGATCTGACTGATCTGGCCGGATAGTTTTGATTAAACGTGAAATTTTCATTAAGACATGCAGGAATGGTCTGGCCGGTCACTTCTGACAAATGGAAAGCGCCCTAAGTTTACAGTTCACTTCTAAAATGAAAAGATTACGTGAACAACGACACAACGTAACACACCGCCACTGACAAGAAACTGGACTGACAATTGATTTTTAAATATAGACAAGTTCTCATAAAAAGCACAGCGTTTGCTTTAATTCCAGTGGACGTCAGGGGCCCTATTGTAGACTGCTGTCACTTATCAGAAGTTGAAAAAATGACTACACTGTTTCAGTGACATACAATTATGTACCTTAAAAGCTTATGTACCTGTCATGTATCACAGCTTTTAAAATAACCACTAGAAAATGGCCCAGTTAGCAAGAACGTTTATGGCATATCATTTTACGGGAGGATTAAGATAGGGTTGAAGTGGTTCATGCGCCCCCTTATATCCGCCCATGTACTTCCTTTTGACTAATATGCCATGAAATATTTTCACAAATTAGATCTCCTACTCTCCGAAAAATCATCATCAATTTATCGCTTATAACAACTTATAATTAAGCTTGTTATTTCCAATTTCTACGTTTCTGGTCAGTGGCCATATACTCGGCCAATAAATGAAACAACTCAACAGTTGTTAGAGTAATCCTCATGAGGCTTAAACTGAACTAAAAGTACTGTATTAAGAACTCTCTCTAGATGCCAGTAGTGAAACCTGTATAGTCGAACACCAACGGGCGCTATAGCTATAGTGTCTTCTTAATGTTACATTTTTTCTTAAAACAAATTAATCCGATTATTTATACGGGGAGGCTCCGGCCCGAGGTCCGACCACTTAGCTTTTTATATCAGACATGGTACAGTTTTTGACAGAAATGGTACCCCCAGTTTCGTGTACCCTCTATTGACAAGTGGTATCCCTTTCACACGCCTATAGTTTAGAACTTTGCATCCCTTTTAAATGCTGTAAATGCTATGTCTTTTAAATATGAATAAATCAAAAAACCAGAACGTATTCTCGACATTTTGACAGCCACACAAAGTCCGTTAGCACTTTTAGGCCTTTGTTCGAAACGAAATGACAGATTTCTCTCCATTTCATAAACTTGAAGCGTAAAAAGGGTACCACGTTCTGGCCAAGCCTCACCTTTTAGGCCATTATAGGGGTTACCCGGGAGCCGTATCAGTAGTACCCGCTTCTAATGGGCATTTTGAGTCTTGTATTTTCTACAAGCTATTATCCTTATAAAGGCCTTATGATAGAACTTACTCATCATTCCGTAGCACACAGGATGCAGGGCGCTTGGCAAACAGCCCAGGACATAAATATGCCTCCTAAGAATGTGACGAGGAGGCCAGGCCATAAATGCCTTAACTTGGAATTCGACTAGAAGGAAATTAACTTGATATGGGATGTAACAAATTACAAAGACTAGCACCAAAGCATAAATCATTTTTAGGAGGTCGTTTTCAAGCTCAAATGCGCTGTTGTCGTTTTTCGTAACTGTCCGAACGTTTGGTGAGCTCTCAGTTTGGTCAGTGTCTTCTTTCAACGTGACGTACTTGTCATGGCTTTCCCGTTGTTGTCCTCTCTCGTCGTCTTTGATGTTGCTGGTTACAACATACTCGAGCTGTATTTCCTCATGGTTTACGCCACCTGATTGGCTAAAAACCATACTGCCTCTTTTCGTTGATTGTGGCTCCTCTGTACACACAGAATTCTGAGTAACAGTTGACATAGCCTTGTTTTGCTCGTCCCTGAGCCGTTGTTTGACAAAGATGTGTTCTCTGATCTTCTTATCGACCAGGGAATAAGAAATTGCCATTATTACAAATGGCAAGACAAAGTTCACTACGAATAGGACGATGGAGTAAATGTTCTGATAGTGTTCAAATCCTTGGGGGAATTCTTCCTCACAGAGACGCAACTCGCAGTTTTCGTCCCATGATTTTAAGACGCGAAAATGCCCCGCAGGAACCGACAGACCAATAGATCCCGCCCAACAGATAAGTATAACACGACACGTTTGTCTACGTGTTGGCTTGGTGATCATGGGTTTAATTAGCAAGACGCATCGGTAGACAGCAAGAATGGCCAGGGATGCTGTGATAACCAGAGAACTTGTAAGCTGTAGAGGGGCGAGAATCTTGCACATGACACTCCCAAGCTCCCAAGACCATGGTGGTTCATATGCGTGGAACATGAACACTGTACAAACCATGTTGATAATTTCAGCAAAAGCCAAGTTACTGACAAGGTAATGTGCTATCGGTTTGGCTCCGGTAAATCTCCAGACAGCTCGACACACCACATAATTTCCAACCAAGGCGAGAGCTGCTATCAGACTGAACAAGACCGTGCGGGTAATTCGTAATGCTTCGGGTTCAGGAGTGAAAGAAACTGAGCTGTTTGAGGCGTTGGATGCTGAAGTGGAACACATCTTTAGAAACTTTCTAGAAGATATGTGCCGACCGATATGTGACCGTGCGGATTATTCGTAATGCTTCTGGTTCAGGAGTGGAGGAATCTGAACTGTTTGGTTGGTGGAAGGCACTGCATCTTCGAAACTGAAATACGGTGAAAGCGTAGCTTTTTTGCTCTAACACTTCCGTGGTCTTTTGGCTATCTTTTTTGCTTTCCTGCGAAGACTTTATAAATAGCAAAAGTCTTACGAGCACCTGCATAAGGGAAGTAGATGTATTGAGTGGTCATTTGGTGTTAAGTACCGGATTCTTTGATCAGTGCCTCTGAGTAAAAGCTCTGTATGAGGCCCATTTGTATGCCATTTAAGATTTTACAAAACCCTTTTGTATTTTACTTTAGGGTTGTAAAAAAAAAGGTTTGTTTACTGAGATGAAATGTCATTATTCTGCATCGAAAACGCAAAAGCCCTACTATTAAGGTAGTTTTAATCAGTCGGTGCGGCGGAAGGTCTTAAAAATGACAGGATACATTTTATATTCGCTTTGCTCGCCTTCGAACAAGTCATTTAGTTGGTTGGCTCATTTGAACTCAATCAAATATCTTTTTAGACGATATTCTCTGGCTTTTTGACAACAAAAAGAACTTTCGCAGTTAGTGCAACCTTGAAAATTGGTAGAAATTCATAATAAAACATGGTAGCTTTTTACCTTTGGTTCCCTTCATATCGTAGATGCTGATGTCTCGGAAGCATTAAATATTCCTTGAATTTTAAATAGAAACCAAAGAACACAGTTTCTAGTTAACGATAGTCATTTCGTTAAAACATCTGCATATCATATTGTATTTTTCTCACCTAAGCTTCGATGACCATTGTTAAGATCATGGGAATGATATTCCCGATTTGAAAGTCAAAGCTATAACTGATGTGAAAATGTCTTTTTAATATGTTAAATAAAGTTTAAATAAGACCCCAGGGGTCTAGAAACTTTTTTGTATTGGTAATCAGAACGAAATTTGGATATGTATAAAACCTTTGGATGTGGTGTTAAAGTTGCGAGCCAATTTATATTTTACTTAAGTACGTATCTAAACTGACTACAGGTAAAATTGTTTACACTTTTCGGTCAGGGCAGTTTTGATCTTCCTCTAGTTTTTACATTAAAAATTCAGTTTTCAATTCTGGGAATTTCAAAGTTTTTTTAAATAGATGGTGACAGCATTTGCTGCCATCATAAATGACTGTTCGTGGTCTAGCGAGTCTACAATAATAGAATTGCTTCAAAGTAATTATTTTTATTTCAAAAAGCAGATCTTTCGACGCCTCCAGGACGCCTTTTAAACAGATTACTATTATTTATTCTGGAAAATTCGAGTGATTGAAAATTTTATTTGATGTGTTTCAATTGGAAATTTTTCCTTAAATGTCAAAAATCCTACCCAAATATTATAACAGCAATTGACCCACCAACGTAAACCTCTATGGTTACTTTCTAAAACCCTTGACTAAGATAACAGTCTCCTTTTTCTCCCTTAAAAAAAGAAGAAAAATAAAACGCGTAACAGGTGACCTGGGTAGAAAAATAAAAAGAAACTCCATATAATGAAAAAAACATTGAAATAACGAGCCAAAACTTCATTTCGAACAAGATTAACAAGATTAAGAACAGTACCATAGCAAAGAATTGCTTCTAAAAACAATATTTTTATTGGTCACTTTGTAATGTACATGTAAATTTACTTCCACAAACAAATCTTGTAAATAACTTTACGTGAGTAAAGAAGGGTTGGCGGAAGAAGTGTGTTTGATATGTGTCGTCCTAAAAAATGAGCACTTAAGTTTTGTTTTATACTTAAACACCTATTAATAGCAAAAGGACTGTAAGATCAGAAAGATAATCTTACGCCAAAAAAAAGGAAGAATTATACATCATACGTTAAAGCTGCTTAGATCAATTTAGACGTCTGGGAATCTGCCCACCTACCCCTCCCCAAAACCAACATGTTGGCTTAGTGGAGGAGTAGGTGGGTCGTTTCCCATAGACGCTGTCTTCAAATAAGACAGATTTTGACTGTTGAGTAGAAAATAACCATACACACAAAATTTCTCACAGATCTTTGAATTTGTTATAGAATTTGCACAAGTAGTTTACACTATTTCTACCGCCATTTTTAACGCATTAAGTTCTGTAACAAATTTTTCACTTAAGATTAACATTTTACTGATTTATTGACTACGTTAAAAAGATGAAAGGGTTCACTTTCTATAACAACTTGGCGAGAAAAATATTACTCGGCGGCGAGATGATACGTATTTTATGTTCGAATCAGATAGGTACAGTAGCCCAAAAGTAGCCTGCGTAGCAAGCGTTTCTGTACGGTTTAGGAGAAAAGAACGAGGAACGAGAGTCAAAGACCGCGAGAAAAGTGGCGCAAGTAAAAGAGCGGGGAGGGGGTGGGGAAGAAAGGAAGGAAACGCTTGCAGACAAACCCCGGGATTTTGAAAACCACCCACTTGGTCTGTCACGCCTGAGTTCACGAACCGACATTTGATGCTGTCATCAACTGTCATAATTGACCAATAAAATGTTTGGCCTTCCGTGGAGCGGAAATGAACTTTAGAGGACGCGTTTCTGTAACTAAAATATTTTTTTTTTTTGTATTTTGGAGCGCTTGGACGGCGTTAATGGTGAAATCTCAATGAATCCGAACGATCAATGCAGGCTTTGTACATTTGTCTTCTTAATCCGTCTTAAAGGAAGGACCGCGAGGGTGAATGAAGTTTTAAAATTTTAGCTCTAAACCTCCAGAAAGTTGGATTTGAAGTGGTAAAATGTGACAAGCATTCAAGTCTAGATCAGCTAGACAGAACGGCTTACCGTTCTCGCCACGGCACAGACAACTAGAGTGCTCTTGTAAAAGCATCCTAGAACAAAGCTAACCCGGCAACTGAAAGTTCGCGTGGAGAACCAAGCAGAAATTTTGACTGAGTCACAATGCAGGTCTTCCTAGTTGATGTAGCTTCAGTTTAAGGTGCAATCCATTCTTCAAAATTTGTATCTGTAAATCACTAACCGAGAGAATTTAACATCCCGCAAAAAAAAAAAAAAACACTAACGAGCTGGGCCCAGCATAGGAAACCAGCGCATTCCCTGACAAAAGAAAATCGCTTTTAGTTATTCAGATCCGGGAGACAAATAAAACGACCTGAAACCCTTATAAAGTCGCAAGAAGAGCTTTGTGTTTCGAAAGAAGTTAAATAAAATGCTCTTGCATTGGAGGGAAAATCTTGCCGACCAGAATAAACAATAACCACAGAAAATTAATATGCGTGTCACGTACCAAACATGACCTCTCAGTATGAAACAAACCTTTGATCGACACATGTCAACATTGTTCGACTAGCCGAGCCAATCAGGCGCTGCGTTCGCTGGCGAACGCAGGTTTTCAAAATCGAGGGGTTTGTCTGCAAGCGTTTCCTTCCTTCCCCTCCCCCTTCCCCCTCTTTCACTTTTTGGCTCTCGTTTCATTTCTCGCGCGGTCAAAACCGAAAGTCCCCTTCCTCGGTATTTCTTTGCCCCGAAACCAAACGGAAACGCTTGCTACGCAGGCTAGCCCAAAAGTGTCACGGCAATTTCAATTTTACTCACGGCAATTTCAATTTTTAACGGCAAATAACGCTCACGGCAACTTCGGCGGCCGACAGTGGCCACCAAAAGTCAAAACGCAAAATCAAGAGTCGATATTTAAAGTCGATCTTCAAAGTGAAAAGTGAAATCAAAAATCGAAAGTCGATACACGAACACTTATCCCAGTAGACAGTGAGTAGACAACAGAAGAGTTTACTGGTCCCAGAAAATTATTATCTAAGGACCAACTGTACTATCGCCAAGCTATTATGGCCTTCAAATGCATGACCGGTCAAGCCCCTGAATATCTTACATCCCAATTTATCACCCGTGAGCAACTTAGCGAACGAACAACTCGGAATAGCCAAAAGCTAAACATCCCTCTTTTCAGAACTGCCTCCAGACAGAGGACCTTTTATTACAGGACTGTTAAACTTTGCAACAATTTGGAATCTTTTCTTAAGTTAAGCCCATCTGTTGAAATTTTTAAACGTTCCTTAACGAGTCAGCTTTCAGATAATTTTGTAAATACTCCTTAGTTAAGTTTAAAACATTGTAATTAGTAATTAGCTAACATTGTAATTAGTATTGGATTAGGGACGGACCATTAGAAAAGTTATGGGGCCGGGGAGGGGATTTTTCGAGCCATAGGAAATTTTCAGTTTCGTTATCAAATTCCTTGTTGAATTTTTGTCAGGCCATAGCATGAACATTGGCATGCATGAATTTTTTTCCATTTAATTTTCCCTTGCGCGAATATTTTTTTTGTACTTCGCCCGCCCCCCATAAGTTTTCTAATGGTCTGTCCCTAACCTGGCAGGGTTCTATCTAGAATTTATCGTTTGGGGGAGAATTCCCGAGTGGCCGGAGCTTATTAGGCCACGAGCTTCCAAGGGGGGTCTGGAGGCATGCTCCCCCGAAAATGTTTTGAAATGAATATGCGCTGAGACGCAATTAATCTGGTGCATTTTGAGACACAATTTTGAGAAATGTTACAGTGTGTGCACTGACCTCGTCGCGTCTGGATGATTTTTCTGATACAGTTACTTATATATCTTAATGATAACAATATTTTGGGGGGAAGGTGGGTATTTTTTTCGGGGGGGAGCATCTACCCATCAAATACCCTAGATAGAACCCTGCCTGGGGAAGGAAAGGTGAAAAATTAAACCAGAAAAGTACAGATTTGTTACAAAAAGCTCCGAAATTTGTACATGGATGGAACGGTCATTTAGAGATTTTTAGCCGAGCTCAAGCTACAGAAAAACGTAGGCAATATTTGCTTCTTCGAGAAAAGATATTTCACATAAAACAGTCGTTGGGTACCCCTGAGTTTAGGACTGCTTGCTATAAAACTAACGAATGTGTGGTAATTATAACTGAACTTATTGTAGCCGCGCTCTATGGTTGATGAGTAAGCCTGCCGGAAATGAAGAAGCAAAACTAAGAAAGTAATCCCTGAGACGCAGCCAAACCTTAAAAAATTCCTCCCTGTTGCCCCATAAGTGTATTGAATGTGTCCATTTCGGCCACCTGGCCTTCTCTTAATACCAAAATTAAATCACAGTCTTTGACGGTATTAAGTCGATGAGTTATGGTGATGATTGTAGAGTTCGTAAGTTTCTCCTTCACGGTTGCCCAAATGGTCCTTTCTGTGTTTGGATCCACGTGCGCAGTTGGTTCATCTAAGATAACGATCTTACTCTGTTGTAGTAATGTGCGAGCTAACCAGATCAGCTGCCGTTCACCAACACTTAGGTTTTCGCCTCTCTCTAAAAGCTTGAAGTCAAGTTGCCCCTCGAGGTCTTCAACCAGGCGATTTAACTTGACCTCTTTAAGGACATTCCATAGCTCATTGTCACTATGTTTATTCAAAGGATCAAGATTCGTCCTAAGCGAGCCACTGAAGAGGACAGGCGATTGGCTGAGTACAGAGATGCACCTTCGCGATTCTTGCAGTTGAACGCTGTTTACTGAAACATCGTCAATGATTATTCCCCCTCAGCTTCAGGCATGAAACATTTGTGAAGCTCACGTGACCGTCACGAGGCCAGTTTATTGGGGGCATGCTTTCTGTTTTGTATCCTGGCTCTGCGTCGAGGTTGGTGTAGACTTTGACTCGCTCAAATGACGTCATAAAATTCTCCACATCCGAAAACTTTCGCACCGCGTATGAAGCTACATTTGTTGTTTCAATCACGTATGCAAGAGAAAGTCCAATCAAAGCTATAAACAAAAACAATAAAAAAACGCACTTAATATGAGTGTCAATGTATTTAACACGAAAGTACTAATTGAGGACACGTCTCCTTCTGGATACGGGACCGCCTTTTTACGTGGTCATCGGAGCCACTCGAAGGTCTAGCCGTTTGCAGGACAAAGGAAGTAACTCATTTCTCAGTTATTTCAAGACAGTGTTATTGGTCCGGCCCTGGGAATCGAACCCTCGACCTTCCGCTCTGCAGTCAAGTGCTGTATCGACTAAGGTATTCCGCCGCGCATAAATAATTTAATTTTTCCGATGTTCATCGAATGCCCACGGAATGCATGTAATCATGAGTAAGATTCATCAAGAAGTCTGCTTTACTGCTACCAGTAATAATACTTTCAATCTGTTCTTTAAGTAAAGAGATTTAAAGCATCAAGCTCGCATATGGTAGAGAGATTACTTAGTGGATTTGTCTAAGAGTCATTGTCTGAGAGAATTTGTGGGGAAACATGACTAATGCCCCATTCACACCAACTGAACATGTTTAAACCAAACGAGGTTTTAAAAAATAAAAAGGGGACATGGAAAACTGGTTTTAACACAGGATTCAAATGAGATTCAACTTGTTTTGTAATTTATTTGCTCTAAATTTGCTGGCTTTTATGAAGGAAACAATTTTAAACCGTGTTTAACTCAGTTTAAATGCTGTTTAGTAAACAGCATTTAAACACGTTTAGCTTTGATGTGAATGGGGCTTAAGCTCGGGGGGGGGGGGGGGGGGTACTCCCTTATATAGGCTATTGAGGTATGTGCGGCGCCAAAGGGTATAGGTTTTTAGCCGTTTTGGTCTGAAATAGGGTATGGTTTGTGCACCCTAGTCTTGAATTGGGTATGATTTTTAGAAGAAGCTTCTTCTTCGTCATTAGATGATAAGACCATTTCCCTTTAAGCTCGAAAATTTGAAGATTTTTGTATCCTCCTTAATAAAAGCGTATAAACATTGCCTTTAACATTGGTCTGACCTAGGGAACTGATTATAAGGCAGGTCTGAAATAGGGTATCAAATTTGATCAGGTCAGTAAAAAGGTAGGGAAAAACACAGATTTTGGTCTGAAATAGGGTAAAGGTTTCAGGAAGAGTGCCGCATACCCCCACCCCCACCCATTTTTTCTGAAAGTACCCCCCCCGCCCACCGGGAGGGCTTAAGGTAGTTACTTATCAGGAATGAAAAGAGATGGAGCACTAAATGACCTCCGGCGGAGCTAGGCACATACGTTGTACTGAGCTTAAACTACTACGAAAAAATCTTTGATCTGTTGCCGCGGCTTTTCAGCTCTCTACTGTTTACCTTGTTCCTCGGTGACAAGAACTGAAAGGGTAGCCACTGCTGCAATAAGGAATGAACTTAAGATGTCTACTCTCACACAAAGCCATCGATTGCTGGAAAGTGTTATGGAAAATACTTGATTGTGTACATCCTGACGTCTGCAAATGAGAGAAATGGCTACAATGAGTCATTAGAGACCTTACAAGGTCGAGATTTAACGTCATTTTTATTGAAGGCTATAGGTTAAGGCACCCGAGAGCAGAGTTCTAAAACTTCTAACATTTGATAACTTGTTTTAGCCACTAAGAAATCCTCAACAAATGAGGGTACTCAACAAATGTTTATACGGGGAGGCTCCGCCCCGAGGTCCAACCCTTACCCTTTTATGTACCATTTTTTCACAAAAAAGGTATTCCTTTCGTATACCTTCTGTTGACAAATGATACCCCTTTCACATACCTTGTTTAGAACTTTGCATCCCTTTTAACTTCTGTAAATGCACTGTCTTTTAAATAGGAATCAATCACAAAACTGAATAGAACGTTTTCTCAACTTTAGAAAGCCATAAAATTTATCTGTTAGCCCTTTTGGGCCCTTTCACAGGCCCAAATGACAGATTTCCCAACCCTTTTATATACTTCAACAAGTGAAATCCCTACTCTTTCATATACCTGAGGCCTGAAAAAGGTACCCCTTTCGGGTGGAGCCTCCCCGTAAAGGCCATCATAGGGAGTACCCTCCCCCCCCCGGGCTATGACCCGTCTATTGGTGGCTCTAGCTGCTGAATGGCCTGACTTGAGTTGAAACTCTTCATGCTACACTCGGTTAATCGTCTTAAGCAGCTGGCAAGCTTGAAGGTGTTGGGTTTGATTGACCGTTATGGACAGTTTCTTTATGTTCATGTGAGACATTGACAGTTAGTGTCAATTGTGATAATTTACGCTAACCAAATATGCCGGTATGACCAACATGAATCAACTTACCGATAAAATTGATCCATGAAATCCCTTTCCCTTTTTCGAGTGCGAATGGTGTCCAAGTCAGCTATAGTCTCTGAGAAGTGAGAGAAAACAGGGCTGCGACATATTGACTGCCACCTCTTCAATTCTCTTGAAGTCTTTAAGTAATACCACGCTAAACACAAGAAAATACCAATAACAGGGAAACAAACAAAAGAGAGCCAAACATTCGTGAACGCTGGTAACACAGCGGCTGTCAACATTGACAAATTTAACTGCATGGACGCAGCAAATAGGCTCGATTACCAGCCCGCTGTTCGGGAAAATGAGCCAGCACTCATCCCGTCTCTCTTCGGGGAGGATTAAAGACCGGACCCGGGAGACGGCGGAAATCGAGCCTACGCAGCAAACAGTGCAGGTAATAGTTCGTCCAAGCAACCAATGTCTTTGGAAAATCTGTTTAAAATTCGTCCTGCTGGGTTTGTGTCGAAAAATAACACCTTTGCTTGAAGAAGGCTGGATACCATTTTGTTGTGGAGGTTTTCAGCGGATCGGAGGCACATAAAGAAGAATAAAAAAACGCGAATGGCAGCGACAATCAATGCAGCGGAGACAAAACTGGCGTAGATATACCAGGTTTCTGATTCTTGCTGGGCTCCGCAACTCATCTTGGTCAAATGCGAAAGCCATAGATCAGGAGACACTATAAAAGCTTTTTGATAAAAGAATAAAAAAAAAGACAATACACGTCAAAATTTGTTAGAGCTTCATGCTTATGTCTTGTTTTCAACAGTTTTTTAAAACTTAATTTTTTAAAGAAACTATAAAATTTGGTTTTTTATTTATTCGAGCAAACACGGGTCCCCCGAAAAAAAACGCCACTCCCTGCAATAAGGGCCCTGTCCCGATCCCCAAACTACACTCTTAACTTCAAGAAAACCTTCTGAGAGCGGGTTTTATAAACTATTTGAAGCGAAAATTAATACTGACTCCAACCGCCATTATATTGTACTGAAGTTGCTATCAATTTGATTGACTTAATTCAAAACAATTATAAAATTACTCGGGTTATCTAATCAGTTAACTAACGGCAATTTTATTTGAAACTTAGTTTCCAGTAAAGAACTCAATCGCCTTGGGATAACTTATTTTATGAAACGTGTAATGTTTGTTGAGAACTTTGTTAAAAAAAACTCAGCTCACTAACCTTGCGCGCCCACGAAGAAAGAGAGAATGAAAATCACCACTGCGGGGTGTGTTCCTGCCTTGAAATGTTCCCAGTACATTGTTGCTGAAATTTTTCCAATAGCTTTCTCTTCCTCTTCGATCTCCAAATGCTCATCAAAGCTACCAGTGAACTTCTCAAAACGTGAATGCGCAATGCCATCTTCCGTACCTAGTGTAGGAGGTGTCGGTTTTTCCTCGTTGACAGATGCATCGATGACGGCAGCAATTTCTTCTCTGCCTTGCAACTCATTAAAACTACCTTTTCCAAGCACGGATCCTTCGTGGAGAACCACAACCTGGTCAGCTGCGATCATGTGTGTCTTTGCATATGACACCAAAATGGTAATTTTATTCTGCAGTAATTTGCAAATACATTGATTAAATATGTGTTCGCAGACTTTCGCGTCCACGGCACTTAGAGGGTCATCCAACAGATACACGTCTGCATCAGCGTACACTGCGCGTGCCAAACTAACGCGTGCACGCTGACCGCCACTGAGTGTAACACCTTGTTCGCCAACGAATGTTAGGTCGCCATTTGGAAATCTCCCGACGTCCTCTCTCAGTGCGCAGGCGTCAATAACTTCGGCGTACTTCTGTTTATCATACTGCTCGCCAAATAATATATTTTCTCTGAATGTTCCGGAAAAGAGCCAGGCACTTTGTGGGACGTAAGATACATTTACAGGGCATAGAACACTACCACGTGTTTTGGCCGCCTCACCAGCAATGGCGGCCAGCAGGGTTGATTTTCCACTGCCAACTTGACCAGTGATTACAGTTAGGCTTCTGTGAGATGAATCAAAACTGACATCTCGGAGAAGATACTTGTCGCCTGATTTACAGGTAAGATTCGAAACTGATAAACTTCCATCCCGTAGTTTACTTGCCAGTGGCTGCTCATCACCTGCATCACCGTCATGTAAATTTAAAGAAACCCTTTGATTTATACAGCGGTCTTTGGGGTATGACTTTCGGATTAATAATTGATTGCTTGCGCCGTCATCGTAGTCTGCGGGATCCAGGGCTACGTTATTTAAAAGGAGAAATCTCTCTATTCTTTGAAAGGAGACGAATAACTCGAATGCTAGTGGGGCACCATCAGCCAGCCTGAGAGACACTGAACGAAGAGTTTTCATGAAGGCAAGTATCATAAAGGCTCTTGAAGGCGAACGATATTCTCCTGTTAGAACAAGAGCTAGCATAGACAAAAAGGTCGCTGCTGAGCTTGCGAACAGAAAGCTACCAATGATCGACGAAAGGAAGCTCTTTTTGGTGAGCATCCAGATTTCAGTCATTCCTAGAAAGTAAACAAATAACAGAAGTTTACAGACCAAGATGACAGATTTCCCTACCCTTTTATGTACTTCAACTAGTAAAATCCCTACCTCTTCTTATACCTGAAGACTGAAAAAGGTACCCCTTTCGGTACAGGCCTTCCCGTGTAGGCCATGATAGGGAATACCTCCCAGGAGTTAAACATCATGATTCGGGAAAAAACGGCAAAGATAACTCATGTCGGGAAAAATAATCAGATGTTGATTTTTGCCATCGTGTCCCCCAGGGGTACTGTTTATTAAGAGGTAGCAACTCGGAGCGGAGCCTCCCTGTATGAAATTTTGTTGAGAACCCCCTGGGTTTCGCCTTGAACATAATGTTTAACAGCTTCTAAAGCAAACCGATGCGATTTAGCACTGTAACAGAACATTTACCATTTCCATGCATTGCATTTCTAAGCCTACTTTCCCATAATTGTCACCTCTCTGCAATGACAGGTGCAAGTGTTATATTAATTTGATATGTACGTTATATTATGATCAATCATTTAGTCCAGTTCAACGAAGTGTTCGTTTCGTTTAACCCTCATTATGCTACCACACGCTCATAATTTCCCGCGCATTTTAGTTCATTTTGCGTCCAAAGGGCGAATTTCTCTGTATTCAACGCCACCTTAACTGATTCTCATAATTTTGTCAGGGGCTTTATCGCCTGCAAACTGATATCTGCGTTGTCCCTCACTAAATCACCTTAATAAGTATGCGGTGAAATCAGTTCCAACCTCTCTCCCCTCATTCCTTTGCTATTTTTAAATTTCTTACTTACCTTCTTACTTCCTGCACCTTTTCCTTGTAGTTATCTTCCCAAGCATGTGCTTTCAATGCACGTATTCCACAGACCACTTCGCTCATTTGAGAAATACGTCGGTCCGTTACTTTAGGGGTGTTCTTACGAAGTTCAGCACAAAAGTATGAGATGATCATACAGACAGGGATTAACATCAGTATAAATAACAGTCCCATTAAAGGCTGCCGGCCGATTAAGTACAGCAGTAAGCAAACGACAGCAATAAGTTCCAAGGGGGTTTTAAAAAGTAAACTGGTAAAAGGTACAGGAGCCTGTTCAATTCTTTGGACATCATTTGATATCAAGTCAAAAATGTTGCCTGTTATTGTTTCTAGAAAGTCTTGCCGACTGACAAGAGGGATCTGCCAAAAAAATTCAGTTAAAAACAAACTATGAACAGCAGCTTACAGTATAAGTGGAATTGTGAGTGTTCTGATCAGGAATGAAACATTTTATAACTCTCTCCTTCGCATAGGCTCGTAGGAGCAAGGCGAGAGAAAGTGAATCTTTCGGGTTTTGCTCCCGACCCACTTCGGGTAGAGAAAATCCAATAATGCCTCCATCGAAACTCTTCGGAGGAGAGAAATGTTATTATAAAAGTCCAAAAAGAAGAAAGGAAAAATTCCTGTATGATGTGTGGCGCTTAGATGGTGGTGAGGAGCCAGCCCATCACTAAGGTTGTGACCTTTAAACACAAATAAATTAAAAGAAAAAATAACCCAAGTTCATGGGCGCTCCTTGGCCTTATGGTAAAGTGGCAAAAGCAAATGATTTATAGACAAGGGAGAGTGATTGGGTTAAAAAATCATCTGAAGGATAAAATTTGCAGTTTTATCAGCTGATAAAACTATAATATTTGTATTTGACTTCCTCATCAATGAAGAAACAAGGTATCTGTTAAAACCAACCCCCTTATCAAAGATATTAGTTCAAAAATATAAATAGCCTTCGTTGGTGCTAGACTGAGTATGTGAGTTTTAATCTGAACGAAATTCTTCGACGTTTTCAGTGTCGTTTCAACTGTTTCAACCGTCAATCCGAAAAGGGAAGGTATTTGGATTTAAACTGAAAATCATCCTAAGTATACAAATAGATACTGATATAAGCTGATAAAAATATAATTTAAGGTTTTGACTAGGTTTCCTTTGAAACCAACTCCCTTATTTAAGATAGTTTAAAAATATAAATAGCCTTCGTTGGAGTTAGGCCGAGTACCTTGTTTTTAATTAAATACTACGAAATTTTCGGTGTCGTTTCAACCGTCATTCCGCGTAAGGTAAAGGCCTGTATCTTCCATACACAAAAAGATTTTTACTTCGAGATAATTTTGTTTAATATGTGAAAATATATACGAAATGAATTGAACAAGAATACGCCATTGAACTTTGTCATTGCCCTTAAAACATATTTTTTTTGTTATAGAAACAATGAGAGCGTGAGAAAAGTCTAAAGCAAACACAGTGAAATGCCCTTAGATAGTTACCCTGCGAGCAGAGGCTACATTTTCGCTGTATGAGCTGGCGTGCGAAAAGTACCGGTCAAGAACAAGAAAAAACCCGTTTTTTTAAATTTATTCGTCCAGATTTCTGGACGGATTTGAACGGTTGTCGGCAGAGGCTACTTTTCGCACGCCAGCTCATACCGCGAAAATGTAGCCTCTGCTCGCAGGGTATTAGATAGTACAACATGCTGCGAAAATTGTCAGATCTGGAAGTGTGTCTTCCAATCAGATTTTAAGCGGTTATAGCCAGAAGTGGCTTATATTTACTCAACAGTTTAAATACAGCTTTTATTGCATTTGTGGGTTTTGTCCAATTTGCCAAACATTTTGGACCTTTCGCGGTCGTTCTTTTTAAGTCAGAGCAGTATGATGACTGTTTATTAAGGTGGCTCCGTAATTAATACCAGAGCATTTTGCTGTGAGAAATTTTCCGTCATAACTTTTTCGATTTTAACGCGATGGCTGCGAAACTTTGCAAAGAACAACAGATATCATCCGGCAATAATACAAAATATTCCGATTTCATTGATGGTAAATATTTCTTGAGAAATTACCGCTTAAAAGGACCCTACTGTTCAAAGAAAATCGCGTCTAGTAAAAAATTTTGCTGATATTTTCTACTGAAATTTCTGGTATCGGCTTCAATTGATATAATAAATATGCCAGAGGAATTTCAGAAAAATCGTTGGAGCAGAAGTCCGTAACTAAAAGTCGCTCAAAATTCAGCTGTGAAAATGTTTTGGAATTTCAAAAATAAATTACTATCAGGTAGAAGGAGACACCAGTTTGAATTTTCGGGACAAGTAAATTCAGCGTTTGCTAATTCTTAAAACAAAAGCCGATTGCCTATCGTGCTATTCTTTTAAAGGTACTTTTTAGTTTTAGAAGCACTATAAATTTCTCCAAATCTTGCTCTGAAGTAGAATTACTTGTTCTTCGACAGTTTTAAAATATCCCTTGAGAGTTTTGGCTCAAACTCCTGCTACATACATTTTGATGTATTGCAATGCATTTTCAACGACTTTTACTGCTGTTCGTTGCTTCCAACTCAGGAAAAAAGTATTGAGATTGGACGCTACCTCGTATCAGAGCTCAGATAGAACTCTCCAGCACCTTTGTTTATGACTACAAAATGAGCACGAGCGGCAGTTCTGCGAGGAATTCGCACCTTACCCAGGGGGGACGAACGACAATGATGACCACGCCTGTGAACCGAATAACATCACAGTGCAAAATAAATTATCGCAAAAATACTGCCCGTGAATAAATTTACAGCTCTGAAATTTTTGTCACTCCTTCCTTCAATGAATGGGTATTTTTTCTTGATTATTATGTTTTGCTCTGCAATACATGTTTATACAGATCGGTTCACAGACATGGGCATCATTGTCATTCGTCCCCCCTGGCTGAGGTGCGAATTCCTCGCAGAGCTGCCGCTCGTGCTCATTTTCTGGTCATAAACAAAGGTGCTCGACAGTTCTATATGAGCTTCGATATAAGGTAGCTTACAATCCCAATACCTTTTTCCTGAATTGGAAACAACGTACAGCAGGAAAAGCCGTTGAGGATGCATTGCAATACATCAAAATGTATGTAGCAGGAGTTTGAACCAAAACTGCCAAGGGATATTTTAAAAATGTCGAGGAACAATTCATTCGACGTCAGAGCAAAGTTTGGAGCAATTTATAGTGCTTCTAAAACTGAAAAGTACCTTCTAAAGAATAGCAAGATAGGCAATCGGCTTCTGTTTTCAGAATTAGCAAACACTGAATTTACTTGTCCCGAAAATTCAAACTGGTGTCTCCTTCTACCTGATAGTAATTTATTTTTGAAATTCCAAAACATTTTCACAGCTGAATTTTGAGCGACTTCTAGTTACGGACTTCTGCTCCAACGATTTTTCCGAAATTCCTCTGGCATATTTATTATATCAATTGAAGCCGATACCAGAAATTTCAGTAAAAAATATCAGCAAAATTTTTTACTAGACGCGATTTTCTTTGAACATTAGGGTTCTTTTAAGCGCTAATTTCTCAAGAAATATTTACCATCAGTGAAATCAGAATATTTCGTCTTATTGCCGAATTATATCTGTTGTTCTTTGCAAAGTTTCGCAGCCATCGCGTTAAAATCGAAAAAGTTATGACGGAAAATTTGTCACAGTTAAATGCTCTTGTATTAATTACGGAGCCACCTTAAGCAATGAAAGTTTATCTTAAACGATCCTACCCTCCAGAATCATCTCTATATCCCCTGGGCAAGTCTGGCGTTCAACAAAAGCCGGGAAATTAAGATCTTTGCTCTTACAGGGCCCTAATTTATACATTTATGCTGGCTCTTACGTCTGTTTCAGGTGTTCAGATCGTAAGGACAGCGTGAAGAGATGTGATCCTCTCTCCACATTATTTTGCCACCTACCCCTCCCCTAAGCCAGCATTAACACTTACTTCTCACTTAGGGCAAAGTGATGGCTTAGGGGAGGGGTAGGTGGGCAGTTTCCCAGAAACGTAAGATGATACCTTATTTTTTCCCGCAATCTTACTTCCCGCCGCACTCCACAATCCGAACGCCCGGAACAGGCTAAGGCGGTGGGAAGGATATCACCTTCAAGTATTACTCACACTACATGACCACTTATCAGCTTGACTGTGAAACTAAGTAACTGAAAGCTTTTTAATTAGCGAAAGATGATTGTGTTTTATGGTGTGGGTGGGTTTTTTTCTTCAGCTCCTTTATCCTAAAGTGAATCGTAAAATCGGCGCTCATTAAAAAGGCCAGCTTTGCAGGTCATGACTTGAAGGCAGCTGCCAGTGATAATAATAAATATCTTGTTTTAAACTACACTGAATTACATCATCCAATTTTTATGGGTCTGTTGTAAATCACATGTGGTCAAAATATGGATAAAACGGATGATTTACCACGATTTACAACATGGAGCAGTTGCACTCAATTTATTTTTCAGTCCAGCTTTTCCAGACATCTCTCTCTTATTAATTTTTTTGCTGCACACGTACGCGAAAGAAGAAGTCAGTGTGTCACGAGACAGTCCACGCCTGACAGCATTAATACAGATGTTCCCTTTATACTTTTCACTAGATAAAAATATAGCAGAAATTCTGAGCGATTAATCCCTTCTATGCGTAACATGGCAGCTCAAATAACTTTTAACAATTTCTTTTTTTCTTTACAACTCTCTCCGACAACGTATTTTGTGAAATTATTTAACCAATCCTGTTACAGTATGGTCAGTGTGATCTTGATAATTTTAGTACCCTGTTTTACAGAGACTAAACAAAACGTACATAAGTTTTTTAACAGTTTGTCGGCCAAAAGAACTTTTAAAAAAGAGATTTTTTAAACATTTTTTTGCTTCTTTTCTATACATGCAATTTTTCCGTCTCACCAAGATAAAACTGCTCCTCCTTACAAAAAAAATACAAACAAACAAAAACAAAAACACAGAATCTCCCAAATTCCCAAACAAGGCCTATGTCAAGGGGTTTTCAAAAATACGTTTCTCAGATCTGTGGGTTTTGTTGACTGCCTGCTTGTAGCCGCTACGCCTTTGCAGCGGAAAAAATTAAATCCCCACCCTATTCAAGATACGTAAATGTCAATTCCGATTAATCTCTTTATTTTTGATAAACTTCTACACTACCAATCGCTTACATTACAGTGCATAAACTTGTATAAGTAAGTACCAAATCCCCACTGTTACTTCATAACAGCAATAACGCCCCAGCTAGTGGTCTATTATCAATGCTGCATTCTGACTGGTTGAGCTACAACTAGGCTATATGTTATAGCCCACTACTAGCCGAGAAAAGCGCCGGATTTTTGGCGGCAAAAAGGATTAAAGTCTTGCTTTAAGTTGTTTTGTCTCGATATTTTTGACCAATTAGTTGGATTTTACTAAAACAATTATTCCTTAACAATTATTCGGCCTCATGCGCTATTGACTCAGAGCCCATTCTAGGGGCTCGATGAATAATTAACAATTAATGAGGAGGCTGAGTATCTTATGAAGAATTATGGAGATCGAGGAGGGTGTTATCCGTCGAGGCCGTAGGCCGAGGCGGATAACACCCTCCGAGATCTCCATAATTCTTCATATGATATGAAAGCCAAATTTAATAATTGTTTTATTATTCATTCAAAATAATTCCTAGTTTAAAAACATAGCTAAAACATGCTTACCTCCATCGATCCATCGATGTTAAGTTCATCTTCGATAGTGGACGATTAGGGTTGTTCAGCTCCGCAAATATTCTTCAAATAGCAGATGTCGCCCTTCGAGTTGTCTTCTTGCTCTTCTTGCCATGTTTTTAGCTTTTATTTCGCCAAGTTCATACTCTTAAAACGAGTGAAATGTCCGCCATTTTTGTTTCCACAACCAAAACAACTCAACCTCGTCCCCAGGTCTTCTCGGTTAACGGTGCATTAACCTGCAAAAACGCTGCATTTTTCACGTCATTTCCTCGCTAAACACAAAATTCTTCCAAATTTGGACATTAGTAACTGGTTATGGTGAATTATGCTTGTGCTTTTAGCCAATCAGAATCGGGGAAATATCTTGAATGAATAATAATTGTTAATTATTATCCATCTCGGCATTCCGATCCAAAGTTTCGCACAATTTCGTAATCCCGATGGTTGTTTTCGGCATCCCGCGTCTCGTGCATCCTTTTAATCCCAAATATCACCCCATTTTTTGCTTTAAAATCCCGAATCCCAACCTTCAAATAAGAGGGGCGGGGGTGATCCTATTGAGGACGCTTGAAATAGAAATCATTTATAATGTGCACTAATGCCCTGAACTGTGTGCTTGCACTGCACAACTAACAAATTACAATGATCGAAATTTACACTAAGGGCGCTTTCCATTTGTCACTACTGGCCGGCCGGACCAGTCAGATGGCAAATGAAATCGGCTTTTTCTATAGGGTTTTTGCTGAAAAACCATTTCCTTCGTGCATACTATTTAGGATCTGACTGATCTGGCAGGATAGTTTTGATTAAAGGTGAAATTCTCATTAAGACGGGAATGGTCTAGCCGGTCAGTTCGGACAAATGGAAAGCGCCCTAAGTTTACAGTTCACTTCTCAAATTAAAAGATTAATTACGTGAACAACAACACAACGTAACACACACTGTCAGGAAACTGGACTAACGATTGATTTTTAAATAAAGACAAGTTCTCGGAAAAAGCACAGCGTTTGCATTAATTCCAGTTGACGTCAGGAGCCCTGTTGTAGATTGCTGTCACTTATCAGAAGTCGAAAAACTGACTACACTCTTTCAGTGACATACAGTCATGTACCTTGAAACAGGGGCACCCAACGACAATTTTCGGAAAATATCTGTTGGGAAGACGATTTGAGATCTAGAATTTTCGGAACATTTGTTGTAAAATTTCTTGCTTGCCTGCCTCTACTAGGATTTTCGAACATCTAAAAAATGGTATAATTGCTCATTTTTAACGGATTTTTTACTCTTAAGAGGTCACCTAGAATTTTCGGGAGCCTTTTTTCTGGCTGAAATTTTCGAAAAGGTAACTTTTGATCCCTATAATTTTCAGATCACTAGACTTTCAGCTAGGAAATCCGAATAGATGAAAAATTTTTAGGGGATAAAAATATGGCTATATCTACCGTTGAAATACTAAAATACATTTAACAATGCTATGTTTAAGTGGTTTTGAATTATATTCTCGTTGAATGCCCCTGTTAAAAGCTTATGGACCTATCATGTATCACAGCTATTAGATATAACCACTAGAAAATGGCCCAGTTAGCAAGAACGTTTATGGCATATCATTTTACGGGATTATAAAGATAGGGTTCCAAGTGATTCATGCGCCCCCTTATATCCGCCCATGTACTTCTTTTGACTAATATGCCATGAAATATTTTCAAAAATTAGATCTCCTACTTTCCGAAAAATCTCTACAGCTTTTTTCCAAATGAAAAGTAGTCCATCAGCAATTTATCGCTTAAAACGACTTATCATTAAGCTTGTTATTTCCGATTTCTACCTTTCTGGTCAGTGGCCATATACTCGGCCAATAAATGAAACAACTCGAAAATTGTTAGAGAAATCCTCACGACGCTTAAACTGAACTAAAAGTACTGTATTAAGAACTCTCTCTAGATGCCAGTAGTGAAACCTGTATAGTCGAACACCAACGGGCGCTATAGCTATAGTGTCTGCTTAATGTTATATTTTTTTTTAAAACAAAATAATCCCATTGTTTATACGGGGAGGCTCCGGCCCGAGGTCCAACCTCTTAGCTTTATCTATCAGTCATGGTACAGTTTTTGACAGAAATGGTACCCCTTTCGTATACCCTCTATGGAAGTGGTATCCCTTTCACACACCTATAGTTTAGAACTTTGCATCTCTTTTAAATGCTGTAAATGCTATGTCTTTTAAATGTGAATAAATCACAAAACCAGAACGTATTCTCGACTTTTTGACAGCTATACAAAACATCTGTTAGCACTTTAAGGCCTTATTACAAAACGAAATGACAGATTTCTCTCCATTTCATAAACTTGAAGCGTAAAAAGGGTACCACGTTCTGGCCAAGCCTCACCTTTTAGGCCATTATAAATGCTTCTAATGGGCATTTTGAGTCTTGTATTTTCTACAAGCTATTATCCTTATAAAGGCCTTACGATAGAACTTACTCATCATTCCGTAGCACACGGGATGCAGGGCGCTTCGCAGACAGCCCAGGACATAAATAAGCCTCCTAAGAATGTGACGAGGAGGCCAGACCATAAATGCCTTAACTTGGAATTCGACTAGAAGGAAATTAACTTGATATGGGATGTAACAAATTACAAAGACTAGCACCAAATCATAAATCATTTTTAAATTTAGGAGGTCGTTTTCAAGCTCAAATGCGCTGTTGTCGTTTTTCGTAACTGTCTGAACGTTTGGTGAGTTCTTAGTTTGGTCGGTGTCTTCTTTTAAGGTGACGTACCTGTCATGGCTTTCCCGTTGTTGTCCTCTCTCGTCGTCTTTGATGTTGCTGGTTGCAACATACTCGAGCTGTATTTCTTCATGGTTTTCGCCACATGATTGGCTAAAAACCATACTGCCTCTTTTCGTTGATTGTGGCTCCTCTTTACACACAGAATTCTGAGTAACAGTTGACAGTACCTTGTTTTGCTGGTCCCGGAGCCGTTGTTTGACAAAGATGTGTTCTCTGATCTTCTTATAGACCAGGGAATAAGAAATTGCCATTATTACAAATGCCAAGATAAAGTGCAATACGAATAGGACGATCGAGTAAATGTCCCGATAGTGTTCAAATCCTCGGGGGAAATTCTTCCGCACAGAGACGCAACTCGCAGTTTTCGCCCCATGATTTTAAGACGCGAAAATGCCCCGAAGGAACCGACAGACCAATAGATCCCGCCCAACAGATAAGTATAACACGACACGTTTGTCTGCTTGTTGGCTTGGTGATCATGGGTTTAATTAGCAAGACGCATCTGTAGACAGCAAGAATGGAAATGGATGCTGAGATAACCAGAGAACTTGTTACCTGAAGAGGGGGGAGAATCTTGCACATGGCACTCCCAAGCTCCCAAGACTAGGGTCGTTCATATATGCGTGGAACATGAACACTATACAAACCACATTGATAATTTCAGCAAAAGCCAAGTTACTGACAAGGTAATGTGCAGTCGGTTTGGCTCCGGTAAATCTCCAGACAGCTCGACACACCACATAATTTCCAACCAAGGCGAGAGCTGCTATCAGACTGAACAAGACCATGCGGGTAATTCGTAGTGCTTCTGGTTCAGGAGTGGAGGAATCTGAACTGTTTGGTTGGTGGAAGGCACTGCATCTTCGGAACTGAAATACGGTGAAAGCGTAGCTTTTTTGCTCTAACACTTCCGTGGTCTTTTGGCTATCCTTTTGCTCTCCTGTGAAGACTTCATAAATAGCAAAAGTCTTACGAGCACCTGCGTAAGGGAAGTAGATGCATTGAGTGGTCATTTGGTGTTAAGAACCGGATTCTTTGATCAGTGCCTCTGGGTAAAAGCTCTGTATGAGGCCCATTTGTGTGCCATTTAAGATTTTACAGAACCCTTTTGTATTTTACTTTACGTTGTAAAAAAAGGTTTGTTTACTGAGATAAAATGTCATTATTCTGCATCGAAAACGCAAAAGCCCTACTATTAAGGTAGTTTTAATCAGCCGGTGCGGTGGAAGGTCTTAAAAATGACAGGATACATTTTACATTCGCTTTGCTCGCCTTCGAACAAGTCATTTAGTTGGTTGGCTCATTTGAACTCAATCAAATATCTTTTTAGACGATATTCTCTGGCTTTTTGACAACAAAAAGAACTTTCGCAGTTAGTGCAACCTTGAAAATTGGTAGAAATTCATAATAAAACATAGTAGCTTTTTACCTTTGGTTCCTTTCATATCGTAGATGCTGATGTCTTTTTCTCACCTAAGCTTCGGTGACCATTGTTAAGATCATGGGAATAATATTCCCGATTTGAAAGTCAAAGCTATAACTGATGTGAAAATGTCTTTTTAATATGTTAAATAAAGTTTAAATATGACCCCAGGGGTCTAGAAACTTTTTTGTTTTGGTAATCAGAACGAAATTTGGATATGTATAAAACCTTTGGATGTGGTGTTAAAGTTGCGAGCCAATTTATATTTTACTTAAGTACGTATCTAAACTGACAACAGGTAAAATTGTTTACACTTTTCGGTCAGGGCAGTTTGGATCTTCCTCTAGTTTTTACATTAAAAATTCAGTTTTCAATTCTGGGAATTTCAAAGTTTTTTTTAAATAGATGGTGACAGCATTTGCTGCCATCATAAATGACTGTTCGTGGTCTAGCGAGTCTACAATAACAGAATTGCTTCAAAGTAATTATTTTTATTTCAAAAAGCAGATCTTTCGACGCCTCCAGGACGCCTTTTAAACAGATTACTATTATTTATTCAGGAAAATTCGAGTGATTGAAAATTTTATTTGATGTGTTTCAATTGGAAATTTTTCCTTAAATGTAAAAAACCTACCCAAATATTATAACAGCAATTGACCCACCAACGTAAACCTCTATGGTTACTTTCTAATCTTGACAAGGCGCATTAAAACCCAGGGCTTACATGCATTATTTTTTGAAAGAATATAGTTTTTCTTGATTCTAAAACCCTTGACTAAGATGACAGTCTCCTTTTTCTCCCTTAAAAAAAGAAGAAAAATAAAACGCGTAACAGGTGACCTGGGTAGAAGAAAAAAAGAAACTCCATATAATGAAAAAAATATTGAAATAACGAGCCAAAACTTCATTTCGAACAAGATTAACAAGATTAAGAACAGTACCATAGCAAAGAATTGCTTCTAAAAACAATATTTTATTGGTCACTTTGTAATGTACATGTAAATTTACTTCCACAAACAAATCTTGTAAATAACTTTACGTGAGTAAAGAAGGGTTGGCGGAAGAAGTGTGTTTGATATGTGTCGTCCTAAAAAATGAGCACTTAAGTTTTGTTTTGTACTTAAAATGCAAGCAAAAGGACTGTAAGATCAGAAAGATAAACTTACGCTAAAAAAAAAGAATTATACATCATACGTTAAAGCTGCTTAGATCAATTTAGACGTCTGGGAAACTGCCCACCTACCCCTCCCCAAAACCAACATGTTGGCTTAGTGGAGGAGTAGGTGGGCCGTTTCCCATAGACGCTCTCTTCAAAAAAAGACAGATTTTGACTGTTGAGTAGAAAATAACCATACAATTTGTCACAGATCTTTGAATTTGAATGCGATGTCTTACAAGATTTTATCAACTTAATAAATGTAGATGTAGAAATCGAATTTGCACAAGTAGTTTACACTATTTCTACCGCTATTTTTAACCGGCATTAAGTTCTGTAACTTACCGATTATTTTTCACTTAAGATTAACATTTTACTGATTTATTGACTACGTTAAAAAAATTGAAAGGGTTCACTTTCTATAACAACTTGGCGAGAAAAATATTACTCGGTGGCGAGATGATAGGTAGTTTATGTTCGAGTCAGATAGGTACATTTGCCCAAAAGTGTCACGGCAATTTCAATTTTACTCACGGCAATTTCAATTTTTTAACGGCAAATAACGCTCACGGCATTTTTCGCTTCGCTCACCACCTGTCAACTTCGGACAACTTCAGCAGCCGACAGTGGCCACCAAAAGTCAAAACGCAAAATCAAAAGTCGATATTTAAAGTCGATCTTCAAAGTGAAAAAGTGAAATCAAAAATCGAAAGTCGATACACGAACACTTATGCCAGTAGACAGTGAGTAGACAACAGAAGAGTTTCCTGGTCCCAGAAAATTATTATCTAAGGACCAACTGTACTATCGCCAAGCTATTATGGCCTTCAAATGCATGACCGGTCAAGCCCCTGAATATCTTACATCCCAATTTATCACCCGTGAGCAACTTAGCGAACGAACAACTCGGAATAGCCAAAAGCTAAACATCCCTCTTTTCAGAACTGCCTCCAGACAGAGGACCTTTTATTACAGGACTGTTAAACTTTGCAACAATTTGGAATCTTTTCTTAAGTTAAGCCCATCTGTTGAAATTTTTAAACGTTCCTTAACGAGCCAGCTTTTAGATAATTTTGTAAATACTTCTTAGTTAAGCTTAAAACATTGTAATTAGTAATTAGCTAACATTGTAATTAGTATGGGATTAGGGACGGACCATTAGAAAAGTTATGGGGGGGGGGGGGGAGGAGAATTTTCGAGCCACAGGAAATTTTCAGTTTCGTTATCAAATTCCTTGTTGAATTTTTCTCAGGCCATAGCATGAATATTTTTTAGGATTTATTGGCATGCATGAATTTTTTTTCGTTTAATTTTCCCCTGTATGAATATTTTTTTTGTACTTCATACCAGTCTGAGTTCGTCCCAGTCTCATGTAAATACCCCCTAGTTCTGCTAGTTCGTAAATCGACTTTTGATTTGCAATTTTCACTTTTCTCTTTGAAGATCGACTTTAAATATCCACTTTTGATTTTGCGTTTTTACTTCTGGTGCGTGGCCACTGTCGGCCGCAGTAGCTAGGTAGTAAGAGAAGCGAAAAATGCCGTGAGCGTTGCCGTGAAAAAATTGAAATTGCCTTGAGTAAAATTGGGAAATTGCCGTGAGTAAATTGAAATCGCCGTGAGCAAATTGAGATTGCCGTGAACAAATTAAAATTTCCGTGAGCAAATTTTAATTACCGTGAGTAAAATTGAAATTGCCGTGAGCAAATTGAAATTGCTGGGAGTAAAACTGAAATTGCCATGACACTTTGGGCCGCCGTAGATAGGAGACTAACGTGTAATTTTCTTTTTCTTAAAGGAAAATAAATATACTTTGGAAAATAAATATACTTGCTAGAAATTGAAAAGCTGGACCAAACGTAGGTTTCCTCTGAAAACATTGAAAACAGTTTTAAGGCTATCCAGTATATTTTAGACCTCTAAAAATTAGTTCTCGTCCGGATCGTCCCAGTCGTCTCAAAAAATGTTCAGACGATTGGGACGATCATATTGAAACGCTACCCAGACGATCGCAAACGACCCGGACGACTGAGACGACCTCGATCGCTTGGATAGAGTTGAGTTCTATCCAGACGATCCGGACGTCCATGACTGTACATTTTGAAGCGATCATATGGAAACGCTCTCAGACGACTGAGACGATCGGGACGATCGAAGGGGCTATCCCAGAAGTCATCACTTTTATTCCAGTCAGGTGTATTCCAGTAATCGAGAATAAATTCGACCCGGATGGCGCTGAAGCCGAAAAAATAATACACAAATGTTCGCAGTGCGTATCAGCTGGCGTATGGGGCTTATTTAAATTAGAGAAAGTCCGTGACATCAAGTTTTCGAAGAGATACTATGTCTTCGGGGAACTCTTCTAGCTTCTTAATGCCGCAAAATCAAGAGAAAAAGCGGATACCAAGGTACGAGGTTCGCTCTACGAACATAAATCATTCATTTATGTGGCTTGTTTACAAAACGCGCAAAAATTCTATTGTCTGACCCAGAGACATCGCTGACGACCCCGCGTCTCTTGCCTTTGAGGCGATCGAGACGATCATATGGAAACTACCAGTCGCCCCAGTCGTCCGGATCGTCTCGAAATATTTTGAAACGACTAGGGCGATCCGGACGATCATATAAAAACCAGGCTTAAGGGGCGCCATAAATTTCTATCTGTTCGGTAGGGCAAACTGACTTTTTTCGAAATTTCAAGGGCTTCAGTATTTTTTCCCGAAAAAAATGAAAAAAGGTTTAAAGGAGATTATATTCTCCCCTCATTTTCGAATCAGAAGATTTTAGTTCCTTTGTCCAAGAAATATAGCCTAACCTGGCACGGTTCTATCTAGAATTTATCGTTTGGGGGAGAATTCCCGAGTGGCCGGAGCTTATTAGGCCACGAACTTCCAAGGGGGGTCTGGAGGCATGCTCCCCCGAAAATGTTTTGAAATGAATATGCGCTGAGACGCAATTAATCTGGTGCATTTTGAGACACAATTTTGAGAAATGTTACAGTGTGTGTACTGACCTCGTCGCGTCTGGATGATTTTTCTGATACAGTTACTTATATACCGTAATGATAACAATATTTTGTGGGGAAGGTGGGTATTTTTTTGGAGGGGGAGCATCTACCCCTCAAATACCTTAGTTAGAACCCTGCCTGGGGAAGGAAAGGTGAAAAATTAAACTTCAGAAAAGTACAGATTTGTTACAAAAAGCTCCGAAATTTGTACATTGATGGAACGGTCATTTAGAGATTTTTAGCCGAGCTCAAGCTACAGACTGAAACGTAGGCAATATTTGCTTCTTCGAGAAAAGATATTTCACATAAAACAGTCGTTGGGTACCCCTGAGTTAAGGATTGCTTGCTATAAAACTAACGAATGTGTGGTAATTATAACTGAACTTATTGTAGCCGCACTCTATGGTTGATGAGTAAGCCTGCCGGAAATGAAGAAGCAAAACTAAGAAAGTAATCCCTGAGACGCAGCCAAACTTTGAAAAATTCCTCCCTGTTGCCCCATAAGTGCGTTGAATGTGTCCATTTCGGCCACCTGGCCTTCTCTTAATACCAAAATTAAATCACAGTCTTTGACGGTATTAAGTCGATGAGTTATGGTGATGATTGTAGAGTTCGTAAGTTTCTCCTTCACGGTTGCCCAAATGGTCCTTTCTGTGTTTGGATCCACGTGCGCAGTTGGTTCATCTAAGATAACGATCTTACTCTGTTGTAGTAATGTGCGAGCTAAGCAGATCAGCTGCCGTTCACCAACACTCAGGTTTTCGCCTCTCTCTAAAAGCTTGAAGTCAAGTTGCCCCTCGAGGTCTTCAACCACGCGATTTAACTTGACTTCTTTAAGGACATTCCATAGCTCATTGTCACTATGTTTATTCAAAGGATCAAGATTCGTCTTAAGCGAGCCACTGAAGAGGACAGGCGATTGGCTGAGTACAGAGATGCACCTTCGCGATTCTTGCAGTTGAACGCTGTTTACTGAAACATCGTCAATGATTATTCCCCCCTCAGCTTCAGGCATGCGCAAAAGGGCCGCCACGATAGACGACTTTCCATCTCCTGTTCTGCCAACAATTCCCAAATTTTGTCGTCCTTTAATATTAAAGGTTAAATCCTTGAGCACTTGCGGCCCACCTGGGTAATACCTCAAGGAAACATTTGTGAAGCTCACGTGACCGTCACGAGGCCAGTTTATTGGGGGCATGCTTTCTGTTTTGTATCCAGGCTCTGCGTCGAGGTTGGTGTAGACTTTGACTCGCTCAAATGACGTCATAAAGTTCTCCACATCCGAAAATTTTCGCACCGCGTATGAAGCTGTATTTGTTGTTTCAATCACGTATGCAAGAGAAAGTCCAATCAAAGCTATAAAAAAAAAACAATAAAAAAATGCACTTAATATGAGTGTCAATGTATTTAACACGAAAGTACTAATTGAGGACACGTCTCCTTCTGGAGACGGGACCGCCTTTTTACGTGGTCATCGGAGCCACTCGAAGGTCTAGCCGTTTGCAGGACAAAGGAAGTAACTCATTTCTCAGTTATTTCAAGACCGTGTTATTGATCCGGCCCCGGGAATCGAACCCTCGACCTTCCGCTCTGCAGCCAGGTGCTGTATCAACTGAGGTATTCCTGCCGCGCATAAATAATTTAATTTTTCCGATGTTCATCGAGTGCCCACGGAATGCGTGTTATCATGAGTAAGATCCATCAAGAAGTCTGCTTTACTGCTATCAGTAATAATACTTTCAATCTGTTCTTTAAAGTAAAGAGATTTAAAGCATCAAGCTCGCATATGGTAGCGAGATTACTTAGTGGATTTGTCTAAGAGTCATTGTCTGATAGAATTTGTGGGGAAACATGACTAATGCCCCATTCACACCAACTGAACATGTTTAAATCAAACGAGGTCTTAAAAAATAAAAAGCGGACATGGAAAACTGGTTTTAACACAGGATTCAAATGAAATTCAACCTGTTTTGTAATTTATTTGCACTAAATTTGCTGGCTTTTATGAAGGAAACAATTTTAAACCGTGTTTAACTCAGTTTAAATGCTGTTTAGTAAACAGCATTTAAACACGTTTAGCTTTGATGTGAATGGGGCTTAAGCTCGAAGGGGGCGGGGGTTACTCCCTTATATAGGCTATTGAGGTACTTGCGGCGCCAAAGGGTATAGGTTTTTAGCCGTTTTGGTCTGAAATAGGGTATGGTTTGTGCACCCTAGTCTTGAATTGGGTATGTTTTTTAGAAGAAGCTTCTTCTTCGTCATTAGATGATAAGACCATTTCCCTTTAAGTTCGAAAATTTGAAGATTTTTGTATCCTCCTTAATAAAAGCGTATAAACATTGCCTTTAACATTGGTCTGACCTAGGGAACTGATTATAAGGCAGGTCTGAAATAGGGTATCAAATTTGATCAGGTCAGTAAAAAGGTAGGGAAAAACACAGATTTTGGTCTGAAATAGGGTAAAGGTTTCAGGAAGAGTGCCGCATACCCCCACCCCCACCCATTTTTTCTGAAAGTACCCCCCCGGGGGGGGCTTAAGGTAGTTACTTATCAGGAATGAAAAGAGATGGAGCACTAAATGACCTCCGGCGGAGCTAGGCACATACGTTGTACTGAGCTTAGACTACTACGAAAAAATCTTTGATCTGTTGCCGCGGGTTTTCAGCTCTCTACTGTTTACCTGGTTGCTCGGTGACAAGAACTGAAAGTGTAGCCACTGCTGCAATAAGGAATGAACTTAAGATGTCTACTCTCACACAAAGCCATCGATTGCTGGAAAGTGTCATGGAAAATACTTGATTATGTACATCCTGACGTCTGCAAATGAGAGAAATGGCTACAATGAGTCATTAGAGACCTTTAGATTCGAGAACGGGGACGACTACATGGTCGAGATTTAACTTCATTTTTATTGAAGGAGGTTAAGCTCTCACCCGAGTGCAGAATTCTAAAACTTCTAACATTTGATAACTTGTTTCAGCCACTATAAGAAATCTTATAGAATACAATACAATACAAATGTTTATACGGGGAGGCTCTGCCCGGAGGTCCAACCCCTTACCCTTTTACATACAATTTTTCACGAAAAAGGTACCCCTTTCGTATAGCTCCTATTGACAAATGGTACCCCTTTCACATACCCTGTTTACCTTTGCGTTTAACTTCTGTAAATGCACTGTCTTTTAAATAGAAATCAATCACAAAACTGAATATAACGTTTACTCGACTTTCGAAATCCATAAAATTAATCTGTCAGCCCTTTTGGGCCCTTTCACAGGCCCAAATGACAGATTTCCCAACCCTTTTATATACTTCAACAAGTGAAATCCCTACTCTTTCATATACCTGAGGCCTGAAAAAGGTACACCATTCGGGTGGAGCCTCCCCGTAAAGGCCATCATAGGGAGTACCCCCCCCCCCCCCCCCCGGGCTATGACCCGTCTATTGGTGGCTCTAGCTGCTGAATGGCCGGACTTGAGTTGAAACTCTTCATACTACAATCGGTTAATCGTCTTAAGCAGCTGGCAAGCTTGAAGGTGTTGGATTCGATTGACCGTTATGGACAGTTTCTTTATGTTCATGTGAGACATTGACAGTTAGTGTCAATTGTGATAATTTACGCTAACCAAATATGCCAGTATGACCATGACTCAACTTACCGATAAAATTGATCAATGAAATCCCTTTCCCTTTTTCGAGTGCGAATGGTGTCCAAGCCAGCTATAGTCTCTGAGAAGTGAGAAAAAACAGGACTGCGACATATTGACTGCCACCTCTTCAATTCTCTTGAAGTCTTTAAGTAATACCACGCTAAACACAAGAAAATGCCAATAACAGGGAAACAGACAAAAGAGAGCCAAACATTCGTGAACGCTGGTAACACAGCGGCTGTCAACATTGACAAATTTAACTGCATGGACGCAGCGAACAGTGCAGGTAATAGTTCGTCCAAGCAACCAATGTCTTTGGAAAATCTGTTTAAAATTCGTCCTGCTGGATTTGTGTCGAAAAATAACACCTTTGCTTGAAGAAGGCTGGATACCATTTTGTTGTGAAGGTTTTCAGCGGATCGGAGGCACATAAAGAAGAATAAAAAAACGCGAATGACAGCGACAATCAATGCAGCGGAGACAAAACTGGCGTAGATATACCAGGTTTCTGATTCTTGCTGGGCTCCCCAACTCATCTTGGTCAAATGCGAAAGCCATAGATCAGGAGACACTATAAGAGCTTTTTGATAAAAGAACAAAAAAAAGACAGTACACGTCAAAATTTGTTAGAGCTTTATGCTTATGTTTTGTTTTCAACTGCTTTTTTAAACTTAATTTTTTAAAGAAACTATAAAATTTGGCCAGAGTTGTTCGGTTTCTTATTTATTCGAGCAAACACGGGTCCCCTGAAAAAAAACGCCACTCCCTGCAATAAGGGCCCTGTCCCGATCCCCAAACTACACTCTTAACTTCAAGAAAACCTTCTGAGAGCGGGTTTTGTAAACTATTTGAAGCGAAAATTAATACTGACTCCAACCGCCATTATATTGTACTGAAGTTGCTATCAATTTGATTGACTTAATTCAAAACAATTATAAAATTACTTGGGACATCTAATCAGTTAACTAACAGCAATTTTATTTGAAACGTAGTTTCCAGTAAAGAACTCAAACGCCTTGGGATAACTTATTTTATGAAACGTGTAATGTTTGTTGAGAACTTTGTTAAAAAAACTCAGCTCACTAACCTTGCGCGCCCACGAAGAAAGAGAGAATGAAAATCACCACTGCAGGGTGTGTTCCTGCCTTGAAATATTCCCAGTACATTGTTGCTGAAATTTTTCCAATAGCTTTCTCTTCCTCTTCGATCTCCAAATGCTCATCAAAGCTACCAGTGGACTTCTCAAAACGTGAATGCGCAATGCCATCTTCCGTACCTAGTGTAGGAGGTGTCGGCTTTTCCTCGTTGACAGATGCATCGATGACGGCAGCAATTTCTTCACTGCCTTGCAACTCATTAAAACTACCTTTTCCAAGCACGGATCCTTCGTGGAGAACCACAACCTGGTCAGCTGCGATCATGTGTGTCTTTGCATATGACACCAAAATGGTAATTTTATTCTGCAGTAATTTGCAAATACATTGATTAAAAATGTGTTCGCAGACTTTCGCGTCCACGGCACTTAGAGGGTCATCCAACAGATACATGTCTGCATCAGCGTACACTGCGCGTGCCAGACTAACGCGTGCACGCTGACCGCCACTGAGTGTAACACCTTGTTCGCCAACGAATGTTAGGTCGCCATTTGGAAATCTCCCGACGTCCTCTCTCAGTGCGCAGGCGTCAATAACTTCGGCGTACTTCTGTTTATCATATGGCTCACCAAATAATATATTTTCTCTGAATGTTCCGGAAAAGAGCCAGGCACTTTGTGGGACGTAAGATACATTTCCAGGGAATAGAACACTACCACGTGTTTTGGCCGCCTCACCAGCAATGGCGGCCAGCAGGGTTGATTTTCCACTGCCAACTTGACCAGTGATTACAGTTAGGCTTCTGTGAGATGAATCAAAACTGACATCTTGAAGAAGATACTTGTCACCTGATTTACAGGTAAGATTCGAAACTGATAAACTTCCATCCCGTAGTTTACTTGCCAGTGGCTGCTCATCACCTGCATCACCGTCATGTAAGGAAACCTTTTGATTTATACAGCGGTCTTTGGGGCATGACTTTCGGATCAATAATTGATTGCTTGCGCCGTCATCGTAGTCTACGGGATTCAGGGCTACGTTATTTAAAAGGAGAAATCTCTCTATTCTTTGAAAGGAGACGAATAACTCGAATGCTAGTGGGGCACCATCAGCCAGCCTGAGAGACACTGAACGAAGAGTTTTCATGAAGGCAAGTATCATAAAGGCTCTTGAAGGCGAACGATATTCTCCTGTTAGAACAAGAGCTAGCATAGACAAAAAGGTCGCTGCTGAGCTTGCGAACAGAAAGCTACCAATGATCGACAAAAGGAAGCTCTTTTTGGTGAGCATCCAGATTTCATTCCTAGAAAGTAAACAAATAACAGAAGTTTTGCAGACCAAGATGACCGATTTCCCTACCCTTTTATGTACTTCAACTAGTTAAAACCCCTACCCCTTCTTATACCTGAAGCCTGAAAAAGGTACCCCTTTCGGGACGGGCCTTCCCGTGTAGGTCATGATAGGGAATACCTCACAGGAGTTAAGCATCATGATTCGGGAAAAAACGGCAAAGATAACTCATGTCGGGAAAAATAATCAGATGTTGATTTTTGCCATCGTGTCCCCCAGGGGTACTGCCTTTTAAGACGTTGGACCTCGGAGCGGAGCCTCCCTGTATGAAATTTTGTTGAGAACCCCCTGGGTTTCGCCTTGAACATAATGTTTAACAGCTTCTAAAGCAAACCGATGCGATTCAGCACTGTAACAGAACATTTACCATTTTCGTGTATTGCATTCCTAAGCCTACTTCCATAATTGTCACCTCTCTGCAATGACAGGTGCAAGTGTTATATTAATTTGATATGTACGTAATATTATGATCAATCATTTAGTCTAGTTCAACGAAGTGTTCGTTTCGTTTAACCCTCATTATGCTGCCACACGCTCACGAGTTCCCGCGCATTTTACTTCATTTTGCGTCCTAAGGGCGAATTTCTCTGTATTCAACGCCACCTTAACTGATTCTCATAATTTTGTCAGGGGCTTTATCGGCTGGAAACTGGTATCTGCGTTGTCCCTCACTAAATCACCTTAATAAGTATGCGGTGAAATCAGTTCCAACCGCTCTTCCCTCATTCCTTTGCTATTTTTAAATTCCTTACTTACCTTCTTACTTCCTGCACCTTTTCCTTGTAGTTTTCTTCCCAAGCATGTGCTTTCAACGCACGTATTCCACAGACCACTTCGCTCATTTGAGAAATACGTCGGTCCGTTACTTTAGCGGTCTTCTTACGAAGTTCAGCACAAAAGTATGAGATGATCATACAAACAGGGATTAACATCAGTATAAATAACACTCCCATTAAAGGCTGCCAGCCGATTAAGTACAGCAGTAAGCAAACGACAGCAATAAGCTCCAAGGGGGTTTTAAAAAGTAAACCGGTAAAAGGTAGAGGAGCCTGTTCAATTCTTTGGACATCATTCGATATCAAGTCAAAAATGTTGCCTGTTGTTGTTTCTAGAAGGTCTTGCCGACTGACAAGAGGGATCTGCCAAAAAAATTCAGTTAAAAACAAACTATGAATACTCACAATTCCACTTATACTGTAAGCAGCTGGTCTGATCAGGAATGAAAAATTTTATAACCAGGGGCACCCAACGAGAGTATAGTTCAAAACCACTTAAACACGCATTGTTATTATTTAAAAGGTAGATATAGGCATATTTTTATCACCTAAAAATTTTTCATCTGTTCGGATTTCCTAGCTGAAAGTCTAGTGATCCCAAAATTATAGCGATCAAAAGTTACCTTTTCGAAAATTTCAGCCAGAAAAAAGGCTCCCGAAAATTCTAGGTGACCTTTTTAGGTTAAAAATCCATTAAAAATGAGCAATAATACCATTTTGTAGCTGTTCAAATATCCTAGGAGAGGCAGATAAGCAAGAGATTTTACAACAAATGTTCCGAAAATTCTAGATCTCAAATCGTCTTCCGAAGAGATATTTTCCGAAAATCGACGTTGGGTGCCCCTGTATAACTCTCTCCTCCGCATAGGCTCGTAGGAGCAAGGCGAGAGAAAGTGAATCTTTCGGGTTTTGCTCCCGACCCACTTAGGGCAGAGAAAATCCAATAATGCCTCCATCGAACCTCTTCGGAGGAGAGAAATGTTATTATAAAAGTCAAAAAAGAAGAAAGGAAAAATTCCCGTATGCTGTGTGGCGCTTAGATGGTAGTGAGGAGCCAGCCCATCACTAGTGATGGGCTCCTGATAGCAGTAGATTAAAAAATAATGGGGATATTAACAACGCCGCGCGGAGATACGAAATTTCCCTTCGAGTGGTATGAAAAATATTTAACGAGTGAGGGCAACGACCTAAATATTTTTCAACACGAGATAAAACCAATCATGTTGTACTTAGTCAAACCTGCGGTAAAACTAAATGGCTGCCGCAGAAAAGTTTTACTTGGACAGACGAAGAAATAGAAGTGCTACTCCACTATCCTTTTAGATCATGTATAAAACAGAAGGTTTAGCCCTCCTTAAGTGGTGTTAGCTGTTAGCTGATGTTACGCAATGGATTCTGAAATTTAACAATTTAGAAGTGCGGGCGAGCACAGTGAACAACCTCTCAAGGGTGTTTCGGCCTGGAGTAAAGGCACTGAATAAGCCTGCGGCCTGCACTGAGCAAAAACAGCAAGCATTGGTATAAAGGATAGATATCATTTAGAAGAAGGAGAAATCTAACACCAGAAAGCCCACTAATAATTCCGAGCTCCAGCCTGATAATCGAACTCATATATAACCGTTGTATTAAAATTGTTATATGTCTGGACTCACATGACAAGACTTTCTTCATAAAATTTACTACGTATCACAGCGGTTGTGACCAGAATGGATACCCTAGAATCAGATTGTCATCTTTACGCAAAATACATGATAGGAGTCTTAAGCCCCGTGCAAACGGACGCAACATTGTTGGTCAACAACTTCCAACATTGTTGGATGTTACAAGTTGCGTCCGTTTGCACACACTGTTGCATGTTGTTGCGTGTTGTTGGGGCCACGTACGCTTATTACGCATGGTTTACAAAGACTTATGGGTTGTATCCTTCTCATGATGCACTGCAGGTCCCAACATTGTTGGGAGTTGATGCATCCGTTTGCACACTACTGCCAACATACACGCAACAATTCCCAACATTGTTGGCGCAACAATGTTGGGGGTTGTTGCGCCCGTTTGCACGCAGCCTTATAACTTAAAGTCATAAATAAGAGAATAAACGTCATGAACCCGCATCATTTGAGGCAAATTTTACTTCCGTATCCACTACACCATCAAGGGCTAACTGCCGACACAGTTAACTAATTTTGACTTACTTACTTAACAAAGCTTTGATACATTATTGAAACCGTTTTTAAAAGAGTGCTTAATCCTGATCAATCTTCTTCGTTCATAAACCCAATATTCAACTCTTTTCCTTGCACAACTTTACCTTACTCCGATTGTCCTCACTTTTCTCAAAAATCTGCCCAATAAATTCGCATAAATTGTTCTCTAGGAGGAGTATATAGCGTTGTGTAACAAACATAAGGTGTCCACCCTGATTTTAATTAAGGTATCCAGTCTAGTCACAACCGTATTATTACAGCGTTAAAGTTCTCACCTTGAGATAGATGATTCCCTTGAGGGCGCTGCTTGTCCTCATGCCTAATAATTCAAGATTATAGGCAGAGTATTGTTTGCCGAAGTAACAGAATCCAATCGATGCTAAGAGCCAACAGCACGCGTATACTAGGGAAAGATTTATCTCATTGGAACTTAACATGCTAAGGAGAAATCCGATTAAAAGCGGTTGTGTTATCTTAAAGAAGGATTCGAAGACCCAAACGCTCAAATGAAATAGCGTTACTTTGGAAACTAGTGTTCTTAAAACACATTTCCAAAGTCTGGGTTGTTTTCCCTGGGAGTTGTTCCATTTGAGTAGTTGGTCATTCCATTCTTTCTGAAGTCTCTCTGTTAGGTCACGAGCTTTGTCGTCCTCGTGAAGTGGAAGAAAATCTGATTGGTTCAGAGGCCGCTTATTCCCTTTTGAAAATATATTGTTCATCCACCAAAAAGTCAGAAGAGACAGAAGATTTGCAGACTTTGTAGGATGAAAAGACTGATTCGTGTTATCTTCATCGGTCGCTAGGGTCTCGTAACCCTTTTTTGACATTTTTCTGTTGGAAGAAACAAAAGGAATATTAAGTTCTAGACCGGGGGGATATGTTGTGGTTCAATTTTATCCTTGGTTCAAATTTTCTTTCCTTTTGTTTCAAACTCATTATCATGTTATTATCATACATTACCATGCCCAAAAACAAAAGAAAAGAAAATTTGAACCAAGGATAATATTGAACCACAACAGATACACCCTATGATGGCCAATACAGTTAGGCTCCGCCCGAAAAGGGCACCTTTTCCAGGTTTTGAATGGGTCGGGATTTCATCAGTTAACGTATATGAAAGAATATAAAATCTGTCATTTCGGCCTGTAAAAGAACCAAAAATGAAACAAGGACTAACAGACGCTTTTTATGGATGTGAAAGAGACGAGAACTTCCTGGTTTAACGATTTATTCATATTAAAAAGACCATGCATTTTAACAGAAATTAGAGGGGATGCAGTGTTCTAAAATAGGTATGTGAACGGGGTAGCATTTTTTACTAGAAGGCATAAAAAGGGGTATCTTTCTGTGAAAAATTGCTATATAAACTTAGTGCTGAAAAGAGTAGATGCAGTTTCTTCTTCAGGATGCTTTTCAATAAAACTATTTTTCCGAGGGACCAGTCTTTAAGTGATTTGTTACTCTATAGCTGGAAATTCTGAAGGTGGACATTCATTAAACCTCGCTGTAACGGCGGTGATCGGTCAACCTTCGCGGGTAACATTGCAATGTTACCCACTGACGTCATAGATTTTTTGCAATGTTGCCCCCTCAGAAATTTTGGCGGGAAACAGTTTCATTGTTAGATGTCATGTGACCTCGAAGTAACCAATGAGACAGCGCGCTGTTGAGAAGAAATTTCCAGCTGTATAACAATCCAGCTTATAATCAGAGTTTAAATTAGGCAATTTTTTAGTTCACCTGATTTATATCCGCTTAACCTGCGATCAGGGTTTTTTTTTGTTTTTTGCCCCCACATTGGCTTGTTTGCGCGACCGACCACAACCGCAATGCTACGCAGGCTAGCTTTCTTTTTCCTTCTGCCTTTCTTTTTTTTTTTCGTTTTTGCTTTGTTTTGTTTTGTTTGCTTATTTGTTTTGTCGTTGTTGTTTTATAAATATTTACCTAAATGACTGTTATTTAAGAAAGTGCAATAAACAGCAAGAAATGTATGTGCAATCAAATAGTGACGAGATAGTGAAATAATTTAGGGAATAGTTTCACGCGCGTTTTGTCCATCATATGATACAAATTCCACATCCGTATCCACCACACCATCAAGGGTTAACTGCCGACACCGGTAATTAAATTCAATAAAGCATTGATCATTACATTATTGAAAGCTAACCGTTTTTAAAAGAGTGCCTAACCCTAATCACTCTTCTTCGTTGCTAAATCCTGTATTCAACTCTCTTCCTTACACAACTTTACCTTACTTTGACTTCCCCACTTTTCTGCCCAATAAATTCGCATGAATGGTTCTTTACGTGGAGTATGACGTGGAACAACCGGATTTTAAGATATCCATTCTAGCCACAACCGTATCATTACAGCGTTAAAGTTCTCACCTTAAAGATGATTCCCTTGAGGGCGCTGCTTGTCCTCATGCAAAGTAATTCAAGTCTATAGACAAAGTGCAGTAAACAGCAAGAAAATTTGTATGTGTAATCAAATGGTGAAGAGTGAAATAATTTAGGGAATAATTAATCCTAATAATTTCCCTAGCCGTTTCCCTAATTTCACTAGTATGCCATTTGATTACCTGTGTGTAATCAAATGGTGAAGAGTGAAATAATTTAGGGAATAATTAATCCTAATAATTTCCCTAGCCGTTTCCCTAATTTCACTAGTATGCCATTTGATTACCTATTAATATCATAGGTGACGAATTACGATTGCAATCGTGGATTTTTGACATATTTATCCTGATATTATCGCATCGATCAGGGAACTCCACGCCCTCAAAAGTTTAGAGCTTAAATTTGGCTTAAGTTCAGAATTTTCGAAATGTCTCGAAAAAATGACTGTTGGAATCCTTTTTGATGTACTCTTTCGTTAGCATGAATTTCAGACGATTATTTCGAGGTCGTTTTAACTCCCTCAGTAACGTCTGAATCGACCGGCCGTTAATGCTGTCCAGTGACATCACTACTCCTTTGTTATAATAGCCCACGTTCGATCTCATTAAAATTCTAACATGACTCCGAGGCTTTAGGGTCAAAATTGGAAACTTTTACCACTCCATTATCTCGCAATTCCCAGAAGGGATTTGAGCACAAAGAATACCAAACCAAATATAGAAAAATGAACAGAAAGCCTCGAAGTCATGTTAGAATTTTGAAATATCGAACGCGGGCTAAAGCCTCGAAGTCATGTTAGAATTTTGAAATATCGAACGCGGGCTATTCATGCAAAAAGTCAAACACGATTTCAACTGGCAAACAAAAAAATATCGTCTGGAAATGTCTACATGATACAGAATTGCTTTAAATTTTTAGATTGTAATTCATGTTTAATGTTTAAACTGTCAACTGTATGCGGTACTCTGAAGGAATCTGCTCTATTAATTTCACTAATCAAACTCGATCGCAATCACACTAGAAAAGAAGCTATATATATTTGGTCTTTAACGAAGAGAAGGAAGAAAAAAAGAAAGAAATTCAAGCAAAGCTAACAGAACCATTACACTTGACGGTGGAAACTAAAATCTCAGAAAACTTCACACAAACAATGTAACTGCCGAAACCACAAAGCGGCTCTAAATGAAAAACCTACCGTGGCATGCGATCCGCTGATTATCAAACCACCGTGATCCCGCTAAAATTTCTCATAATTATACATAATTTTGCGAATGCTTGGACAATCAACCATTCAAAATCACCATCCGGTTTTCGGGTAGTGACGTCACTAGAAGGCATTATTCAGACGTTGCTGAGAGGGGAAAACGACTCGAAGTAATCGTCTGAAATTCAGGCTACTCTTTCGCGTGTTTAGGTTTTCTAAAAAGTCTTTTAATGTCCTGATATCTTCATTCACAATATTTCATGGCTTCGTCACCATCTTGGCACTGAGACGTACGGAAGTTTGCCATGGCAATTTTGTAATATCACTTGTGAAATTATAAATTACCAATCTGAATTTCTCTGCGGTTTCCTACAATTTACCGAGAAAAACCAAAGTTGCTATAAACCATTTGATTATTTTCTAAACAACGTACCCACGAGTACTAGTTGACGATAGTCTTCCTTTGATTGAGCGTATTGCGAGAAGATCATAAGTCCGTAACGAGTTTCAACATGACTGACTCGTTAACGTTTTGGCGTTAACTAAAGTTGTTCATTTCCCCCTGTACATTTTGTACATTCCTATTTTGCTGCAATATATTCTACAAAACTAAAACATTCTTTCAACGTCTTTCATTCTTTCACCAAAACTAAAACAGTAGCCACATGCAGTCACAGACTCCCTTATATTATGATTTGCGTTCTCTGATCTTAAAGCTTGAGCTGTAAAATCGCAAGGACCTTGTTAATTCATCACGCCGTGCAAAAGTTACTTATTATAAATATCCTGTAGTATAAAATCTTTTAGCATTCACCTGTCGTTCACCGTACGAGTCTGCAAAATTATCCTCCTCTGAAATCTTTGGGACTTTCTGCAGGTACCGCCAACACAGAACAAATCATGATCACTGTATGTTGTCCGCCCGAGCCTCGGGCTACTTATACAATGCTCTCTCTTTAAACAAAGGACCCGAGAGCATGATTTTCATCTTTTATTTCAAGCGATGCATGCATAATAAAAGAAGCAGAATCAAAGTGAGTTAAATTTTTTTTTTCGAGTACAAGAAATCGGAATACTTTCCCACTGCTAATAAGGGCTAACCAGACATAGAAAAGGACAATGAGGGAGTTATATTTGACGTAAAAGCAGATGATGCCTAAACCGATACGAATCACTTATCATGCATGTCTCTCTGTGCTACTCGATCAATAAATAACTTGTCACTTGGTGAGTTTTCCAATGGACGGTGCTTTAAAACCAAAACAGTTTTGGCACGAAGAGACCAACGACCTCAAGAGTACTTTTAAAGCTCTGAAAAATGTATTCTGAGCGGCCTTATAATTTCATTATCTGTAACGTAACGAGTTTCAAAATGACTGACTCGTTAACGTTTTGGCGTTAAGTACAGTTGTTCATTTCCCCCTGTACATTTTGTGCATTCCTATTTTGCTGCAATATATTCTCAAAACTAAAACATTCATTCAACGTCTTTCATTCTTTCACCAAAACTAAAACAGTAGCCACATGCAGTCACAGACTCCCTTATATTATGATTTGCGTTCTCTGATCTTAAAGCTTGAGCTGTAAAATCGCGAGGATCGTGTTAATTCACCACGACGTGCAAAAGTTACTTATTATAGATATCCTGTGGTATAAAATCCTTTAGCATTCACAAACTTGACTCTGCTGGGCGTGTCGTTTACCGTACGAGTCCGCAAAATTATCCTTCTCTGAAATCTTTGGGACTTTCTGACCGCTATCACACACACACAAAAAAAACAAATCAAGATCACCGCCCGAGCCTCGGGCTACTTATACAATGCCCTCTCTTTAAACAAAGGACCCGAGAGCATGATTTTCATCTTTTTTTTTCAAGTGATGCATGCATAATAAAAGAAGCAGAATTAAAGTCAGTTAATTTTTTTTTCGAGTACAAGATATCGGAATACTTTCCCACGGTTAATAAGGGCCAACAAGGCGTAGAAAAGATTAATAAGGGAGTTATATTTGACCTATGATGCCTAAACCGATACGAATCACTTATCATGCATGTCTTTCTGTGCTACTCGATCAATAAATAACTTATTGTCACTTAGTGAGTTTTCCAATGGACCATGCTTAAAAACCAAAACAGTTTTGGCACGAAGGAACCTACGACCTCAAGAGTACTTTTAAAGCTCTGAAAAATGTATTCTGAGCGGCCTTATAATTTCATTATCTGTAACGTAACGAGTTTCAAAATGACTGACTCGTTAACGTTTTGGCGTTAAGTGCAGTTGTTCATTTCCCCCTGTACATTTTGTGCATTCCTATTTTGCTGCAATATATTCTCAAAACTAAAACATTCATTCAACGTCTTTCATTCTTTCTCCAAAACTAAAACAGTAGCCACATGCAGTCACAGACTCCCTTATATTATGATTTGCGTTCTCTGATCTTAAAGCTTGAGCTGTAAAATCGCGAGGACCGTGTTAATTCACCACGACGTGCAAAAGTTACTTATTATAGATATCCTGTGGTATAAAATCCTTTAGCATTCACAAACTCGACTCTGCTGGGCGTCTCGTTTACCGTACGAGTCCGCAAAATTATCCTTCTCTGAAATCTTTGGGACTTTCTGGTACCGCCATCATAAAAAAAAAAACAAATCATGATCACTGTATGTTGTCCGCCCGAGCCTCGGGCTACTTATACAATGCCCTCTCTTTAAACAAAGGACCCGAGAGCATTATTTTCATATTTTATTTCAAGCGATGTATGCATAATAAAAGAAGCAGAATCAAAGTCAGCTAAATTGTTTTTTTTTTTCAGGTACAAGATATCGGAATACTTTCCCACGGTTAATAAGGGCTAACAAGGCGTAGAAAAGAAAATAAGAAAGTTATATTTGACCTAAAAGCAGATGATGCCTAAACCGATACGAATCACTTATCATGCATGTCCTTCTGTGACACTCGATCGATAAATAACTTACTGTCACTTACTGAGTTTTCCAATGGACGATGCTCAAAAACCAAAACAGTTTTGGCACGGAGAGCCCAATGATCTCAAGAGTACTTTTAAAGCTTCGAAAAATGTATTCTGAGCGGCCTTATAATTTCATTATCTGTTCTATATTCGTTTCCTAGGGCAACTTTAATTGTTAAACCTTTTCGAATTTATTAGGGCTTTCCTTGTCATTTTCTCGAGAATCTTAGACACTTAATTGTAATAGCTATGTTGTGTACAGCTCCAGGCTCAGGGCGACCTGGGTGTGCAGCTCTGTACAGTTCCCCCCCCCCCCCCCACCCAATCCTTTCAACAAAATCAGATACAGGCCGTGGCCGTGGGTTGGTTGTGCACAGGCCATCCTCTAAATATAATTGCGTGGGAGGCGAATTAAAGTTTGGTATTCAAAAGTACTATTATAAATAGAGCGGTTTTCACTTGACTGTCGAAAGTAATTGAGGAATTGGTTTGGTTTTGGTTTTACTACGCCCTTTGGTTGGCTAGTGTATTTACTTTGGTTTTGGTTTTACGACAGTCAAGTCAAAACCGCTCTAAGTAAATAATGATTTGGACGTAGCTCATCCACAAAGTGGTTTTTCGTCTACTGATTCCTGTTGGAATTGGAATTTGCCATCCCTTGCTCCCCAAGTAAAAACTTAGTAAAAACTAGAGAAAACGGTAAAAAGCCACAAATCAAACCACAACGTTCTGTTCATAACTTGGCCTTTTTTGAAAAAAGACAGGAAAGGCCTGTATTTTTTTTTTGTACTTTACATTGCAGAGGAAGGTTTTTGTGTAAATTGCTCTTCTTCAGTAGACCCCTTCATTGCTGTAATTGAGCTTGTTCCTCCATTGATTTCCAAAGAAACACGTTCAAAGTAGCCAGTTCCCACCTCTCTTTGATGCCTGTGAGCAGTGAAGCCATTTTTAGCTTCCTCAAACTCATCTTCTTGGATCTTAGTGTAGGCAGCCATGCCATTGTCCCTATAGTCACGTGCAAGCTTGAACATGGCATGGTTTAACGAGTGAAAGCCAGCTAGAGTGACAAACTGAAATCGATAACCCAGTTTTCCTATTTCTTCTTGAAAAACAGCAATCTCAGCATCGCTTAGATTTGCTTTCCAGTTGAATGAGGGAGAGCAGTTGTAGGCCAGAATTTTACCAGGGTAGCGAGCTTGGATGGCTTCAGCAAATCTGCGAGCTTCTTCTAAGTTCGGCTTTTTTGTTTCACACCACAACACATCGCAGTACGGCGCATAGGCAATGGCACGAGCAATGGCTTGATCAAACCCTGCCTTAGCACAGAAGAAACCTTCAGGAGTTCTCTCCCCTGTCAGGAATGGTCGGTCATAAGGGTCTATATCGGATGTCACAAGAGCCGCAGCGTGAGCATCTGTGCGTCCTACAATAACTATTGGAATGTCCAAAACATCACCAGCCAGTCTTGCGGCATTAAGGACCTTAATGAACTGTTGAGTCGGAACCAGAACCTTTCCTCCCATGTGACTACACTTCTTTTCTGAAGCCAGTTGGTCTTCAAAGTGAACTGCTGAAGCTCCTGCGGCAATCTGTTGAAAAATGAAAAAAATCCTGAAAACATAATCAAACCACAACTTTAAATAAAACGATCATCTTCAGTTCCAAGTAATACAGTTACTGTGATTTGAAATAACAATATATAGTGGTGCACATGATAAAATTGTGCTGATTGACTGACTGGTCTCTGCCGGCTCGGGTTAGGAGATGGAAACGGATGACATTTCAGACCAATTGCAGCGTGGAATGAATCTTAAGTAAAGTAAAAATCTTGCCATTACCATAGACTTCGTTATTTCAAATGCATTCAGTGGCCCACCAAATCCAGCTTCGCAATCAGCAACAATAGGCAAAAAGTAGTCAATGTGACTCTCTGTTCCTTCCATGTGTGCAATCTGGTCAGCTCTGATAAAAGCATTATTAATGGCTTCCTCCAGTCTCGGGGCTGAATTAACAGGATACAAGCCAAGGTCGGGATAGGTCTGAGCAGCTAAATTGTAATCAGCAGAAACTTGCCAGCCACTAAGGTATATAGCTTTTAGGCCTGCTTTAGCCATCTGCACTGCCTGGCCGCCTGAAATCACAATTTTGTTTATTTCGGTATTACTGAAAACTAAGCAGGACAAAAAATGAATACATAAATTGGACTGGCTATCACTTCCTGTTTACTTTAGCTATGTCATTTTCCCCTCCTGTTTGAAACGTGTCCAGAAATTTTACATTACCGGTACCCGAAATGTATCGTAACTGGCTGCCGGGCTATAGGTCCTATAGAAAAAATAATACAGTATCTACGATCTAAAGAGGAGTCTTGCTTGAAAATACGTAAGAAACAAATTAAGTTACATGCACTATGCACTGATCATAGGCGCGTTTAACGATCGAGTAATGTTTTATTGCCAACCTTCATATTCATCATAGTTAAGGCAAAGGGAAACACAGCAAGCCCTGATGAGCTTTTTTAAGGTTCCCCAATGATTTCTTTACATTGTTGAAAAAGAGGTGGCATAATGAGTATCAAGTATTTTTCGCTGATTGTACATGTCTATGTAATACTTTCTTAAATGCGTTGCTTGATTTTAATTCCTTCAAATCATTTGGTAAACTATTCCATATTATTGCTCCTCTATACTGAAGGGAAAATTTTCCATAATTTGTTCTTTTAAAATCAATGTGTAGTTTTGAAACTGACCTAGTATTATAGGAGTGTATACTAAGTATCATTTATTATGAAGTAGTCATTAAAAGTTTCAGGAAGTTTGCCTTAATTTATGAAGTTTGCAATAAGGTATAGATATATTTCATATATATTCATTATTATTAATATCTTGAACAAAGGCTGAGAATTTTCTCGAAAACTTGAAAAAGTCATGAGTCTTATTAATTTCTTTTGTGCTATATAAATAGATCTTAGCCTAGTTGGATATATGTGCTTGCCCAGTTGATGTTATAATAGGTCAGGTATGGATGAACCATGGTATTTTATAATTCCTTTAAATTTTTATGCTCTAAATAATATCTTGCTTTTGCTATTATCCCTGCTGTTTTTGATACCTTCATTGAAAGATATGATTGATACGAAATTTCCAACACAATTTTTCATCTGGGCATACTCCGAAGAATTTTTTTGTGATCAACTTGTTTTCTATTTTGGTCTGCAATATTTACAGTTATTTTATGTTGAACGTTTTATTTTTGCTTTTAAAGATCATAAAATTAGTTTTTCCAACATTTAATGATAATTTGTTTGCTGCTAGCCACAATGTAACCTTCTCTAATTCTTTATTGATGGTATTGTTGAGAGTTTTTAAATCTGATGGCTTGAAAACAGATTTGTATCATCAGTAAATAAAATAAAGGATAATATTTCAGAGCCTTTACATATATCGACATATATTAAAAACAAGAGCGGTCCTAGAACAGAGCCTTGTGGCACACCACACTTAATTGTTAAGTAATCTGAACTGGTTAATTTGAATTTAACAATTTGTTTCCTTCCTGGTAAGTAGTTTCTAAACCAGTCTAGGGCTTTTCCTCTAAATCCATAATACTCTAGCTTATATAGCAGTGTATTGTGATCTACTGTGTCAAATATGCCTTGGAGAGATCTGGGAAAAGCCCCATTGTATATTCACTGTTGTCCACGGCCTTAGATATCTTTGAAACAAGCTCAAGAATTGCAAAATTTTGTTGAACGTCTAAATCAACAAAACTCAGAAATCCAGGCATTGTTTGGGATACACGACAGCCTTTATTAATCATAACAACTGATACAATCCATGGCAAATAACTAGAAGGTAATATCCAGTATACAAATAAAGTACTCCAACAAATAAGAAAGACCAAACTAAAAAAAAATTAAAACAACCTCAATCGAATAATAAAAGTGATCACACTGTCCATGAATAGAACAAAACAAAACCCTAAAGGAAGGGAGGGAGGGAAATGATTGCTAGTGCAATAAAAGTGAATGTTGCTACTGCGGTGCCAAGTGAAAATGTGACTAAACTAGAACTGTACCGGTCTGTAACCCACATGTACAGTCGTGGTATTCCTGTCTATCGTGAAACTACTATATCCTAGCTAGGTACTAGACACATGGTATTATGAAATCTCTCGTGCCAAAAACCTACTGTGATGTTGTACTAGTCCTGCATCCCAATGTGACACCTTTCTTTGAGATTTAGAACCGCATCAGTCGTCTCAACTGATGCATCCCTTTTTTCCTGAATCTGTTTTGACTGTCTGTTAAGATTTTATGCTTATTTAGAAAATTTTGTCTGTACAACCCTTGGACTGAGGTTTTTTGCAATAACAAGCATTGTGTTTGAAAAATAAGTGGAAATTGTAAGCACGTTTGTACGTTTTGTGTTTGCATGTCAAGATATGTTAATTACTTCTAGTCTCCTTCGAAGCCGTTTTTAGGCTTCGCGTGACGAGCCTAAAATCGGCTGCGAAGGAGACTAATTTACTTCTGGATCCGTGCTCACTGTAAATCACTGTGTCACGGCAGTCCAGTTCATTTTGTTTAATTTTGTCAATTACTCACCCTCAATCGCTATGGAACTTAAAGTAAGCAAAGAAAATTACATGTAAATAACAAAATCAGAGATCGAGATAAACAAATATGTCTCCTTAGCATTATTTTTGAGGTTGCAAGCAGCAGGGATCAACTTTGAAAAACCGTTAGGCTAAACAGTTTTCAAAAACCCTAATTTCAATCCGTTTCAGTCTTCTTCAGTTTTGCCCATCCGTGGCATCTGTTGTTTCTGTCATGTTATTTCAAACTTCTTTTAAAGTTTTAAGCGCGGTTATTTTTATGGTTCTCTTAATTTAACGGGCATTTTGTAATTTCCTAATTTGGCTGAATTTCGGGACACAGCTCCTTTAAATTTGTCGCAATCCGCCTTACCGGTAAGCGCTCCCAAAGCTTTGATGTACGAGTCTCCTCCACGAGTCAAGTAGTCCCAAAGTTTTTTCGAACCTCGCCTCGCCAGAGTGTACTCGATTTTCAGCGAGCCTCTCAGCTTCTCTACATCTTCTTGGCTATAATTCCTCTTGATTCCTTCGAATCGCTGTTGTTTGAAAAACATTTTGGATAAGAATTGAATAGGAGGATGAGAAACTGTGAAAAAGTGTTAAAACCGTTTTGTACTGCGAGAACGCTGTTAACGGTCGTTACGCTTCTAAGAGTTTTGTCCTCTCACACTGCACATGATATAGCCAATCATTCATGCAAATTTAGAGTACTTTTGAACCCTCTTTTTTGTCTCCATTCCTTGATAATAGCGTCATGATGCCGCCGAAACGTAGCAGTGGCGGATCCAGACCTTCAGATAAGGGGGGGCCCGGTCATCCAGACCCTGAGATAAGAAGTGGGGGCCGGCCTCAAAAAAATCTTTTTTCGGCCCTTTGGGCCTCATTTTGGTCTAAAAATAAAGGGGGGTGGGCTCCCCGGGCCCCTCCCCTGGATCCGCCACTGCGTAGGAACACTATCTCGTTGTTTTTTACGTGTTTATATTTCTCAAAACCATTAATTAGATTTTGGTTCGACGCTCGAGACGAAGCTCTTCAATCCGCCCATGTACGCCACTCGGTTTCAAATAGGTGCAGATCGCCCCCTTGATCTTTCTTAGGACAACCCTGATATAAAAAAAGCTTTTAAAACGTTTTTCTTTGCGCTGGTACAGGAATTTTTACCAGCACAAGGCGAGGCGCCTTTTTTTGTGAAGAAATTTGGAGTGTAAAAGCATCGGTTTGAAGAATTTCGGCATGTGCATGTTTGTGTAAATTTTCCGCACGCTTACGGTAGTCCAGGGGCACCCAACGGGAATATAGTTCAAAATCACTTAAACATAGCATTGTTAAACGTATTTTAGTATTCAAACGGTAGATATAGGCATATTTGTATCCCCTAAAAATTTTCCATCTGTTCGGACTTCCTAGCTGAAAGCATGATGACCCGCAAGCCTTGGATACGTGTACGACGGTCATCTGAATTGACCGATTGCGCAATATAAAACAAAGGAAGTGTTGACAACATAGTGCAGGACCGAAGGTCGGAAACCATGAAAAACCCCTGGAACTTATTACTCGCACGTCAAGTTGCTAATTCATTTGACATTTTATTCCGACAGGAGCAATTAACGCAATCAAAATATGCTTTTGTCCCCAAACGATAACCGGAACCTCCGTAAATACATCTTCGATTCTTTTTAAAAATTTTCAAAGAGAGCAACTTCAGAACACCCGGCCACTTTACTTAAATTTATTTACATTGTGCGGGCCGCGCCGAAACGTTTCTTTGCAACTACCACGTAAAACCAAAGTTTCCAGGTGATTAAAAGCAAAAGGACGCGCGCGAGGAGAACGCGACACCACAAAAATATTGTTTTCGAAATGTAACCGCATTAGCAGAGATTCTCCGCTAACGGATCGCAAAAGCATTGTTCTAAATAAATATCAAAAAGAAAAAGAAAAGCCTTCTTCCGAATAAACGGTTACGTACTGTGCTTTCCATTTTCTAGGACGTACTAAAAGTGCCGGAAATGGGAATTTTGCCACGCGTGTTTTATTTGTAACGAGAAAACAAATCTTTTACTAATAAATGCCGAAAAATATAACTGGCGGAGGGTCTCCTACAAGAAAATCTCCTATTAAAAAACACTCTAAGACACACATATAGCTTTTGTAGCTTGTAAACCACTTAATTTTCCAGTTATTGCGCAAGTGATTTCATAATACCTTGGTGTCTAACTCACAGAATCACGGGCGCGCCACCTAGTGTTTCTGTTGCTTTAAAAATCGAACTTAGGAGTTTAGAACACCATGGCATTACAATAAAACTCGCTTACTCAAGCTAAAACATATTAAACTTTAAATTTCTACTTGGTACGCAAGTGATTTCATAATGCCGAGGTGTCTAAACTCACAGAATCACGGGCGTGCCACCTAGTGTTTCTGTTGCTTTAAAAATCGAACTTAGGAGTTTAGAACACCATGGCATTACAATAAAACTCGCTTACTCAAGCTAAAACATATTAACATTTAAATTTCCACTTGGTACGCAAGTGATTTCATAATGCCGAGGTGTCTAAACTCACAGAATCACGGGCGTGCCACCTAGTGTTTCTGTTGCTTTAAAAATCGCACTTAGGAGTTTGGAACACCATGGAATTACAATAAAACTCGCCGTACGCTTTGTCTTTTTTTAAAAAAATAGTCACCCTTGAAACATGTTAACAATGATTTCCACTCCCATACCTAATTTTCTAAAATCCGGCAATACATAGCTTTTTCTTGACTGAATAAAGAGTTAAATAGCGGAAGAGGCGAGATTTGGTAATTTTTGGCGGGCTTTGGACACGTTTTGGCGGGATGACGATTTCACTATTCGACCGAATCCATTTGATCGCTTGGTCTCTGTGTTTTCTGCCTCTACTATGACATCTTCATCTAGTAACAATAGTATTCCGCAACCTGTCGTCATTAAATAACCGAAATTTTTTATGTAGCCCGTTTGCACACGCTTTACATCATTAGCAGCAGATCATGCATAATAGTCACCAAACAAATGCAGACGGATTAGAAGATCTAACGTTTTCAACATCAAAATGCCTACCAGACTGCCGATGAATATTACTACTTACACGTTTGTCGTAATATCGTTAGGCTCAGAAACATTTTGAAGGCATAGGAAGACCGTCTTCTTCTCGTAATGTGATAAATCGAAAGACGCACACACCGTCCTTTACGTTCATCTCAAGAATGCAAAGCCGGCTTTACATGTATTCGATCAGAGGTCAAATCATAATGTCACACTACTTCCATATAAAGAAAAAGTCAATTATTATTTCCATTGTTTTGGTTAAATTTTTAACTATAGTGCGTTGAATGTACAAGATTCCATCATACGAACACAACACACCAGCGCTTGCGTGACACGCGATTCACTGCGGAAACTGCAGTTTAGCAAGCTCACGCCAAAGAAATTCGTTTAATCTGCCCACACAAAGCCTCGGAGATCAATGATTGCAATCTGCTTTGGCATCCATCTTTCCTTTACGATGAGTAGTATGCTGTGTGTTCAAGGAGTGCGGGTTTAACATAATAAAGATTTTGAATCAACGCTTTTACCTAGCAACATTCGCCCGATTCTATTTGTGTTCTGCGACCTTCAATACGTACATTCAATACAATATGGAACTACGCTACATTTTACTGAATACTGGAAAAGACCAGAAAAACAACGCTTGAGTCGTAGGCCACGCGCGATTATTCTGGATAACTCGTGAGCTAAGAACGCAAATCTCTGGCTTATGTTAAATTGTAATCTCTTCTCAATTACTCTATCGCCAGATGCCGCCTTAATCTTGTTAAAAAAATTGACGCTTATCGAATGACTGACCACTGATGATTGGACCAAACGGTAAAGAAACTAATTGCTTTTCGCAGTAGGAAGCTTATTGCTTGTCACTCAAACCCTAGCGTCCTTAACAACGCCAGCGTCCTGTGGTGTACAAAAAAAAGTCGTATGCGGGTCCTCATGCTAGTGATTCGAAAATTATAGGGATCAAAACTTACCTTTTCGAAAATTTCAGCCAGAAAAAAGGCTCCCGAAAATTCTAGGTGACCTTTTTAGAGTAAAAATCCGTTAAAAAATGGGCAATTATACCATTTTTTAGATGTTTGAAAATCCTAGGAGAGGCAGGCAAGCAAGAAATTTTACTACAAATGTTCCGAAAATTCTAGATCTCAAATCGTCTTCCGAACAGATATTTTCCGAAAATTGACGTTGGGTGCCCCTGTTAGTCCTTTGCTAACTTTTTGAATTTTTCCATCATTTCGATCATGACCACGGGAAAGGAACGTGACTAGTGATTAGTTAAATAGCTTATAGGATAAACAACATTTCCCATCGATCATACAAGGCAGATTTACGATTTACACTGTTCAAGTAATATTCTGGTAGTGGAATTCCTAAGATTAAGGTGACTCGACCCAGTTTTTTTGGGGGGGTACCACCCTACTTTGAAGCTCTCTGGTATCTCCACCTTTACTTTTATCGTAAGTCTAACACATAGAATGGATAACATATAGATCAATCTACAATATAACATAAAATTTTTGGCGATCGGAGTAAATGTCACGTGGTTATAATGCCACGCCCCTTTGAGGTCTGAGTCGAAAATCTGCTGTTGCCGGCATTTTTTCGTGAAAATCTCTCGGCTACACATAGTGCGCATTAGTGCCTTGCGCTGAACAGAGTTTCACCAAAATCGCATTGACCCAATTTGAGAAATTCAGCGGTTTCCAAATTTAGGTCATAATTTATGCGAAAATGATAAGCAAACTTTACACGGATTATATCTAATAAACTATGAGATTCATCTCTGTATTTTGGGCATCCTTTTAACAGATGGGTCCTTGCAAGTCAGCAAAACAATTAAGGGCCTTGAAAATGCGCGCGATTTCGAGCAAAGCAAACATGTAGAAGTTCTATTGTTTCTAGTCTGTCATGATACAGCATTCTTGTTCAGCACGCGTGCAATGACCGCGCTTGGTTGACTTCCGAATACTCAGTGAGATATGATAATTTTGGTACAGTGAGACAGGCCATCGCGTGATACATAGAGGTTTAACTCACAATTTTTAATCAATTCTCGTGCTTCTTGCGCCTTTGCAAAAAAATCAAGAAGTGCTACACACTAAATCTACTTACTATTAAAAAAATATCATTTTTCATAGGTTTAGTGCAAGCCAATAATTAAACCAACTCGTGACGCGAATCCCTTCTATTTTCTTATACTAAATTATCATATCTCGGTAAGCATTGGGAAGTCAGCCAAGCGTGGTCATTGCACGCGTGCTGAACAAGAATGCTGTATAATGACAGACTAGAAACAATAGACAACTCCCAAAGCACAAACTCAGCCAAAACGCTAAAAATCTTCAATGTTTACTCAAGTTTGGGCTTATAGAAGGTAATGTCACAGTTTTTCAATGACCATGAAATTCAGAGTGCGGGTAGTTAGTTAATCAATTGTGGCCCTGAAAAATTTGAAGGAAAAAAAACTACGAGTTTTTAAGAAAATGCTTTTTTCGTGAGATTGACTCTTAAACGCTAACAAACGTCAACAAATTGCGAAAACTATAATTTCTACATGTTTGCTTTGCTCAAAAACGCGCGCATTTACAAGGCCCTAAAGCGTTTTGCTGACTTGCAAGGACCCATCTGTTATGAGGATTCCCAAAATACAGAGATGAATCTCATAGTTTATTAGATATAATCCGTGTAAAGTTTGCTTATCATTTTCGCATAAATTATGACCTAAATTTGGAAACCGCTGAATTTCTCGAATTGGGTCAATGCGATTTTGGTGAAACTCTGTTCAGCGCAAGGCACTAATGCGCACTATGTGTAGCCGAGAGATTTTCACGAAAAAATGCCGGCAACAGCAGATTTTCGACTCAGACCTCAAAGGGGCGTGGCATTATAACCACGTGACATTTACTCCGATCGCCAAAAATTTTATGTTATATTGTAGATTGATCTATATGTTATCCATTCTATGTGTTAGACTTACGATAAAAGTAAAGGTGGGGATGCCAGAGAGCTTCAAAGTAGGGTGGTACCCCCCCCAAAAAACTGGGTCGAGTCACCTTAAGGTTTGCAACCCTTCCCTTTTAGGAAAACGTGTTTTGTGACGTCATTGACGAAGCAATGTCAAGTGTATCTTTTCAGCCCCATTTGTAGTTTTTTTTTTCAGGATAACTGATGGAAGCAAACCGAACTAAATAGCATTTAACAAAATCTGCATATTTAATTAGCTGGTCTTGCCTTAAGTGACCTGATCATTAGACCCTAGAAAATTTATTACAATTCTTTCGGTGTGTTAGGCTAAGGTGAAGGAGTCGAGACCTTTTTCAAACCGACAACAAAAATGTTTTCTAAGATTTCCTCTGTGCCAAAGCTTTTGAGCACTAGACTGTTGTCCTATGCCGTCAAGCCCTTGGTCTCAGAGCAAAACAGAGTGGCAATCATGTCTAAAAAGTCCTACAAACTGATATACTTTAGAGCAAGAGGACGTGCAGAATTCATTCGCCTCGTTTTCTTAATCGCTGGAGTGGAATTCGAGGATCACCTTGCTGATTTTCAACAAAACTGGCCTTCATTGAAAGCAAGTAAGCCAATGCCCATAATCTTTTTTGTGCAATACTTGCAAACATAGGGTGCATATACCGTGAAGATTGGAAGGGTCCTTCAAGAAGGGTATGGTTAGCGATCTGGTGCAAAATTCACAAGTTTCATATTCATTCATCAGACTCATATTTAATGATTTCATTCTTGCTCACGAATATGTCATTTAACATGTACACAAATTCACTTTCAACGACATATTTCTTAGTTACGAATACATTCATTCACATTCAAAACATATATTCATTTACATTCCGAGTCTTTTAATTTTTCAGTCAAGCGAGGTCAAGCGTACCCCCCTAAGATTCCATTAATGAATTTATTATTCGAAAGTTGTGCGTCAAAACAACGTACCAAGCGCGCGATAAAGAAATAGTCGAAGTGCCGTGGTGTAGCACTTTATGACAAAGTTTTAACTGGATTGAACTTGTTGCTATCTGATGTACACCTGTACAGTCTATGTTTGCAATCGCTGCCTAACGAATCACTGGGTTACACTGTACTTACGGGCGTTTGCCTCGCGCACTCTTCAAAGAAAACAAAGCTATATTCCGATTCACCAAAAATCAAGCTTTGTTTTCCCTAAAATTTTGACACTATATTGGGCCGCGAAAAAAGAGCAAGAACAAGAGAACAAATTTGGCTTTCATGGGTTTCAACACAGAGGTGCAGTAAATTATCAGCACAATGATAGAACACAAACATTGTCATCTAACTCCTGGCACAAGCCATGTAAATAAAGCATATAACAAGAAATCGTCGTCAAATGGTCTCGATAAGTAAACTATACTTAACTTTGCGAAACAAGTTTATCGCTTGTATTTGTGTGTTAAGCATCGAAAAAGCGAAGAGTCATCGCATGACTGATTAGGTAGCAGAGGTAAGAATGACGGATTTCACTAGTTCTATGCACGATTTTTCGCCCAGTAATAAATTTAAAACTTCATTTCTTACCTTACAGTAGTCGGTTCTTTTACCTTACATTCACCAACACTAGGAAACGCGAACAAAGCGATGAAATCCGGCACTCTTCTTTCACAAGTAGCAAGCCGCACGATGCCGCATTAAGTAAAATCCACTGATATGCACTGCATTCTCACTACAAGTATAAACATTTGTCGTGGGAAAAATACGACGAGGAGGAAAAGATGCCCGATCTTCGCCTCGGCAATGTATTCCAGAAAGTGGACTCGAAGTGGGAAGAACCTTGTCATTTTCTTAGAAGCCCTTTGCGCGCAAACTAATTTATTCTGGTGCGAAATAAAGATTAAGAAAATGTATCTTAAATCTAATGCACGACAAGAAAATTTTCGCACGTTCGAGGAGAACGACATATTAAATGGGATATAAAAGTTGGATTATCTGCCCGCGAAGAAAACATCTCTGCGTGGGATTGTACTTCCAGTGAAAAGCCTCTGTGTCCTCTTATGCGGGGATTTGGAAGTGCGGGTAAAACTAGACGTCAAGGCTAGAAAATAAACAATAAACGACAGCAATGGGGTGAGAGAGAAAGAAACGTTTTTACCCTGCATGTGATCCTGTCAACTCGCGCGAGTTGTAAAACCTATGCCACTCGTTTCATGGACAAGTCTCATTTTGTTGCATTAAATGTTGTTGAATAAGTCACCGAAGTGATGCGCATAAATTTCTCAATATACCCCGGCCGTTTAGATCCTAAGACGAGGACAACTACGAAAACGAGATTTTCTAAATACCCAAATAGTGCGCGCGCGTAAACCGAGGTCATTGGTGGGAAAACGTGGTAGCTGCCGTCAGTCTCCCAAAGGTTTCAGCAAAAATGTCGCAGTGACAGAAAATAGTTATCAAATGTTAGAAGTTTTATCACCTTGCGATCATGGAAGATCCTAACTTCCTTCAATAAAAAATGTTAAATCGTGTTAGTTTTTCTGGTGAAAGCTTTCCGAAGTGTCTATTTTCTGAGAATACGAGTAAAACAATTAAGTTAAATCACCTTCTCGTAGTCGTGCTCTTCCTTAAAACCAAAGGTATCTAATGTATGTCTTCTAGGTGGCATTGCCCCATTTGGTCAGCTCCCTTTACTGGAAATAACAGATGATAGCAGTCCAAAGCCTATTCTCCTCTGTCAGTCTGTGGCCATTATGCGATACCTGGCAATTGAATTTGGTAGGTGCAAATAGTTATCGAAAAAAAAGTTAAATAAAAAAAAAATCAAATAAAAGATAGCTAAAATCATTTCAAGATTTTTTTTTCCACGTAAAAAAAAGTAACATGCTTAGAATTTATAAATACTTAGTAAACACTGAGTAAAAGAGTAGTTCTTTTCAGTTAATTATAACAGTCACAATTATGGCGGACGTGACGTCATTTGACTAGAAACGCTCTATAGAAGTACCTATTAATGGCCTACACTATGAAACAGCTCACCATTCTCTGTTTAAGGTCTGGCACCCGAAAGTAACTTAGAAAAAGCTTTGGTGGATATGGTTGTGGATGCAGTAATGCACATCAGGGCCAAAATAAGAAAGTGCAGATTTACAACTGATGCTACACTTAAGGTACATTCAAAATCATGCTAGTCATTGTGCTGAACATATATAAGTCAATATATAGATTTCTTATCTGCGAGTTAAAGGTTGCCCAATCTGAGGGAATCCGGAGTCCGGAATCCGGATACCGGGAAATTTTTGCTTGTGGAATCCGAAATCCAACAAATTTTTGCTTCGGAATCCGGAATCCTGGAAAATTTTTGAATCCGGAATCCGAGTAATTTTGCTTGTGGAATCCGGAATCCGGGAAATTTTTGTTTCGGAATTCGGAATCCTGGGCTTTGGAGTATGGAATAGAGCTCAAGGAATCCGGAATCCTACTAACGATTCGAATCCGGAATCGGCAGGTTCCATTGACAAAGTATTCGGTCAGAATCCAGTACCTGGAATCCGAAATCTATGGCCTGGGACTGGCTCGGATTCCCATACATTTTATGGGTTGGTAAAGGGCTCGTCAGTTTTTTTTGCAACATTTTCAGTTGTTATTTCTGCATCACAAGAAATCTTATTTATCATAACGATTTCGACATTGCTGATCCTAGCAGTACGCAGGACGCATGTCATACAAGAACCTTGTATATGGCCCAACTCGCCCTTCGTAGCTCAGTGGTTAGAGCATCCGACCGGTTCAATTACTGGCGGGGACTCATATTCTTTTTGTCCTATGTTCATGACATTCGAGCCCTGGGGAACTCCAGATTTCAATACTTTAGAATCAGATAAGGTTCCTGCAATGTTGACACACTGTCGGCGGTCTAACAGGTTGCTTTTGAATCACAGTAATGCACGAAAGAAAACCTCAAATGGTACTTAAGGTAACAATTTAAGCTCCAATATCCATATTTAAATTTTTCAAGCTGAACTCCGTACATTTCCTTAAGGATTACCGTAAACTGCCGCTTATAAGTCCATCCGCTTATAAGCCCCCCCCGGTTATAGGTCTACCTACCACCTACGTTCAAACCTGTTTTGTAACAAATCAGCGTGTTGTAAGTTGTGTGAATACTGACCCTAAGTGGATAATGATGGGAGTTACTTGCTGCAAAACAAGTTTGCCTTGGGCCGGTAAAACGGGCAACATGTGCAGATTTTATTGGAAAAAATAGCACTTTTCTTTACATTCTGCAACAACTTGATTTGTCGCAAGACTGGCTTAATCCGAGGGTAGTAAAACGCCCAATATCGCTATTCAACTCGTTTTACAACAAAGTTGCAAAACAAGTTGCACTTTTTGTTGCTCGTTTAACTGTACCAAAAGCCATTATGGCTCTTGACCCTATCTCACACTTTAAAGGGAAAAACAACACTGCCGGAGGTCATAGCAAACTTTCTCCCCATTCTCCTATTTCGTGGACTCCTACACTAGAAGCTGATTCATTTCACTGATTGATTTCGCTGATTATTCTCCAATAGTTAATTAAAGATGTGAAGCCTGAGGTTTGCGTTGTAAAAGCCGAAATAAGGCATCATTTTTTACACCAAGGAGCATAAAATGTACATGGAATTTTCTTTCAGGAAAAATTACTAAAAGAATTTCAAGGAGCTCTGCCTAATGATCTCAAGAACCTTGAAAAGATTTTACAGGCCAATAGTGGTGGAAAGGGGTATTTTGTTGGAAAAGAGGTATGCACTGCCCATTTTTTTCAGATTATTTACTCAAGGCAGTCCTGAGATAAGGGCGGGGCCCCGTCTCCAAAAAAATTTTTTTCGGCTCTTCGGGCCTCATTTTGGTCTAAAAATAAGGGGGTGAGCCGGGCCCCCCGGGCCCCTCCCCTAGATCCGCCACTGCAAGGTTTCTTTACCCCCCTTTTTTCCACCAGGAAATAAAGTAATTTTAATTTTCATTGGACAAAAACCTTGTACCAGAATAATTTAAAGAATATTGCATTCTTTTTCACATTTTTCGGGGGTTAGGGATGTAATTAGTTATCTGCAATAACACCAAAGAAAATTAAATTTCTTACGGGAGCCCGAGAGATAATTGTCAAATTTCACAAAATGACATCTTACACATAAAATTTTCAAAATTTTACCTGTGTTTTCAAACTTAGTCAAAAGCAAATTTCAACCAAATGTCCAAATTTCATATTGTGAAATTTTGAATGACTAATAGCATCATATGTAAGAACAGGCAGAGAGCTTTCATTTGAATGGTCACATCATAGGATTTCGTCCACAGACTCAAAAGTTAGAAACACCTTACAAAACTCTATCAAGCACTCTGGCAGTGAAAGAGTTGAAGTAGTATTTTTTTTTCTTTCCAGCTTAGCTATGCAGACATTTCTTTCTTTGACTTTATGAACAGCTGGGTCGCAAAAGACAAGATCAACGGTTACCCAACCGAATTGGAAGATTTTCCTTTGCTACGAGGGCTTTATGAACGCGTCCGAGACATACCAGCCGTAAAGCAACGTCTAGAGACCAGGCCAGATACAGCTCTGTGAAAGAGTGGAATACTACCGTATTTATTCGAATAAGCGCCCAACCTCGAATTAGGACCCACTTCGAATAAGCACCCATCCTAAAGGCAGGAAAAGTTAATAAGCGTCCACCACCACCCCCAACCCCTCCTCCCACTCAAACTCAAATAAGCGCCCACCCCCACCCCACCCACTTGAGTGACAATGAGATTGAAACTGAAATTGAATAAGCACTAAAAAGAAGACTTCCCGAGGACGGAGTTTTCTTCAGAGTATTTTACAGAAACCTTCCTTTGTTACTTCTTCGCGTTTTGTCATTAGCTTTTATTGTTTTGTTGTAAAATAAACATACTACACTTGCTGAAAATGGTGAAAATTTAATAAGAGCCCACTCTCAAAGTCCAAAACTTTAATAAGCGCCCAGGGCGGTTAATCGAATAAATACGGTACTCCCTATAATGGCCTATACGGGGAGGTTTCGCTCCGGGTACGTTTTTTAGGCCTCACGGGTATATATGAAAGTGGTAGGGAAATTACGAGTTGAGTATATGAAAGGAAAGGGAAATCTGTCATAAGAGTATTAAAAAGAAATTTTAATTAAAACGTTCCAAAAAGACCTGCCTTATGGTTATCATTCTAATTTTTATAAACGTTAAGTTAGACGAAGACTTCCCGTTTAACAACGTTTATTCTTATAAATTATTTTTCCACTATTATGTCATTTTACCATATAAGGTCAAGAGAACAAAATACGAGGCCGTAATACACTGTAGTGTCCTAGTTTAACCGGTTTACAACAAGGCGAATACCGGCGGATGCAAAAGGAGCAACTATGGCTGACAGAATCAGGATGTTTTGGATACTCTTACTAGAAAATAGAAGCCAACACAACATTTTTCTTTTACATTAAAAAAAAATAACCTCTCATAATAATAATTTTTTTTGTAGTGGAATAATAAACCTCTTATTCGATTGTTTAGCATATAATACGAGCAGACATTTTGCTCATTGCTCGTATTTTTCCTCGCCCCTGCGGGGCTCGGAAAAATACAACGCAACCCGCAAAATATCCGCACGTATTATATGCTAAACCATCGATTAAGGTGTATGTATATATGTTAAAGGGGTACCATTTTTAATGAAAGGTCATACAAAAGGGGTCCTTTTCCTGTCAAGGAATGGTATAAACAGGGCGGAGCCCATAACCCGGAGCTAGTAACTGCAATACTAGGTGTATGTCACGGCGTTTTACGGACTAGATTATTTTTAGACACATTTTAGGGTACTTTTTCCCGCGAAAATAGAATCTCCGCCATGTCTATAAGCGCATTCGAAGTATATGAAAGGAAAACTAAACGTTATTCAAGGCAAAAAATATCATTTTTTTTAATTAGGTCTGTGGGTAGCTGTAGGTTATGCTGACTGGTTTGTGGAATTTAAAAGATTTTCAAAATTCGCGCCAAAACCGTTCTAAAAATAAACTGGTCCGTAAAAAAGGCCGTGACACGAGCGCATGGAAGTTGCTCGTTCCGGGTTATGGGCTCCTGGGACTCAGCTCCTTTAATAGTGGCGGGGAAAGGAGGTCCAAACCTACCTGATTCTAGCCTGTTCCAGGTGTTCACATAGTAGAGCGCGGCAGAAAAATTTTCGTTTCCCTCCCTCCCTCCCCCCTCCGTTTTCCCGGTGTACACTTTAACTCGCTCCCCAATAACCGCCGCGCTCTACTATCTGAACGCCTGGAACAGGCTACCCAAGGTAGGTCCAAACCTACCGCCTCCCGTACCTTGCGTTTCCCACCAGCTTTATTGATTGCGAAAGTCTTAGCATTGTTGGGTAGCCTGTTCACAAATCCTCTATTTTCTCTTCAAAGTCTGTCGAACGCGCGTGATAAAAAAAAATTAAAAACCGCGGGAGATATGTTGACCGCCAGCGTAAGGGGGTAGGGCTGGGGGGAAATGTTCTTTCTTTTTCTTTCTCGCGCTCGCGGAAAGAAAAATAAAACAATAGCCTGTGTCAGGCTACTGTTGCGTGGCTTCCCACTATTCATCCTGCTTCCCACCTTTTAGAACTCCACCCGGCTTCTCCTCTGTCTTCTTGACACACAAGGAACAGAATTTCGTATGTCTTTGTAACTGGAAATACGTCTTTGTGTTTATGTCAGCTTAACACTTTCCAATACATGCCTCAGCAATTGTCTTGGATAAACCGAGGGGCCTACACTCATAGTACTACCATTTTTTGGACTTGAGATCTACGCTTTGATCCCAAGAACTCCAAAGAGAAAACTTTTCTTGCTTAAAGTAGCTAAGTCATGCTGTTTGCTATCTTTTTTAAAAATCTAAAACTTGTCCTCGAATCAGTTGAATTCCAAAACCAATGGCAGAAAAGCATTTTTATTTAAAAGTATATTACGGCATTGAAACTGTCTCCTGTGGACGGTTGCTACGGATGGCGAGGATGGACATGGATTAAAAACTTGAAAAACTGGGCCAATTTGTTCACTTTTCAACGGCTATGACTGAAAAATTCAGCAAAACATTATTATGGACAGTGCTCCCTGATCAACGATCTCAGTTGCGCAACTGCTAAATATGAGTGATGAAGAACTTCAGTTCAGGCTTTGTACTTTCTACAAGCTATTATCCTAAAAAATGCTTTACGATAAAATCTGCTCATTAAACCATAACAGACAGGATGCAGGGCGCTTGGAAAACAAGTCAGCGTAAAAACAAGCCTCCTAAAAATGTGACGCGGGGGCCCTTACACAAATGCATCAACTCGAAATTCTAACAAAAGAAACTGAACCTGATACGGAATATAACAAATTACGAAGACTAACACCAAAGCATAAATCATTTTTAGGAGGTCGTTTTCCAGTTCAAATGCGTCTGGATATTTGTTGAGTTTATTCTTTCGTCGGTTTGTATCCTGAAATACTTGGGACTTCTTTTTACCTTTGTACTCGAGCTGGGTATCTTCTTCGTTTTTGTCGCCCCGTTGGTTTATCAGGCCTCTTTGCCCTGATTGCAATTCCTGTATGCAAACTGAATTCTGTGTGACGCTTGACGATGCTCTTTCCTGCTCATCATTAAGTCGTTCTATAACAAAGATGTGTTCTCTAATCTTCTTGTCGACCAGAGCGTAGGAAATTATCATTATGACAAGTGGCAAGGCAAAGTTGATCACGAATAAAACCACGGAGTAAATATGCTGATAGTGTTCCAATCCTTGAGGGAATTGTTCCGTGCAGAAACGCAACTCGCAATTGTCACCCCATGAAGTCAGCACTCGAAAGTGCCCTGAAGGAAATGACAAACCAATAGATCCCATCCAACTGAGAAGAATAGCAAGACAAACGTTTCCTCGAGTTGATTTTGTTATCGCGGGTTTAATGAGCAGAGCACATCGGTAGACAGCAAGAATGGCCAGGGATGCTGTGATAGCAAGGGAACTTGTTACCTGTAGAGAGGGGAGAATCTTGCACATGGCACTCCCCAGCTCCCAAGACCAGGGTCGTTCATATGCGTGGAACATGAATACTATACAAACCATGTTGATAATTTCAGCAAAAGCCAAGTTGCTGACTAAGTAATGTGCGATCGGTTTGGTTCCATTGTGTCTCCAAACAGCTCGACACACCACATAATTTCCAACCAAGGCGAGAGCTGCTATCAGGCTGAACAAGACCGTGCGGGTAATTCGTAATGCTTCGGGTTCAGGAGTGAAAGCAAATGAGCTGTTTGAGGCGTTGGATGCTGAAATGGAACACATCTTTAGAAACGTTCTAGAACATATGTCGACTTCTTAGCTGTTACAGGTGTTGGATATTGAAATGGAACACATTCCAAGAAATTTTGTGGAATATACGTCGGTTTCTTTGCCATTAAACAGCTGCAGTGTGTCTCCAAACTTAATTCATCGGATCAGCACTCTTCTCCAACCAGGGCGAGTGCTGCTAAGCTAAAAAAGACAGTAAAAATCACGGCAGGAGCTGACGAAAACCGCCCTTGTTTGTGACCGGCTGTGATGTCGAATTTACACTGATTAAATGCGCAATATCTTAAAAATAATCACCGTTTTTTTTCTCTCAAACTGTTTGCAGAAAAGTACTTCCGTGGTCAGGTTTTAGAAAACAGGCGATGAATCTTGGGTTGGGTATTCGTCAAAATTTGTTCATTCGCTTGAAACTGATCCGGAGTGAACGTTCGCTAGTTCGTGGCGATCTAAACTATCATTTGTTTTCGAGAAGATAAATAAATTTAGATTACTAAAAGCAAATATCGGCTCTTGCAATTCTGGATTCGAGTAACTGTTAGCTCCTTTTTAAAAATTGCTGGAAAAGCAAAAATGTTTTGAAAACACCCAATAAAATCTCGTAACTGCTGGTCATAATAGTCTGAAAACAGGACTGAAGCTTTGGCAACAGTTTTAAATCAGTTTGTCGAGCAAGTTTTGAAATAAATTTTGGACAGGATGTTTGAGCAATTAATTTAAAAATCATCATGTCTGGATCAAAATTTCGGCATTTTTAATAATGGAATCGATAGCCAATGCCAAAAGACAGCACGAATTGTCAGTCAAATGTCATATAATAATTCGCATTTATTCAGTAGGTTATCGGCCTGAAGCGATGGGGTTATGAGATATACACCTTAATTGCAGTAACGTTGTCATAGGAGAATGAAAAAAAAACAAAACGTAAATTGTAAAAATCCAAACAGGAATAACTTAGGCTTACTAATAAAATACTTTCGAGTGCATTTATTTGCAACATACGCGAACAGCCGTCGTATTTTCATTATTTTTTTTGTGCTCTAAAAATGCCTATGTATTAAATTAAGAGAGAGAAAGAGCGCAATGGTTTACACAGATATAACAGCGACGCTCAGGTTTGGAATTTTCAAAACCGCTTCGGGCGTGATTTGAATACGCCCTGAGGCTAAGCAAGTTTTTGTGCGAAGTCGGGTTCCCACGCAACTTGAATTTCCATCACAAACGGTGCTCCAAGTGCTTTGTGTGTATTTACCCAGAAGAATACCGCCGATCAAACGTGTCACTCACGGCAGGAGCCTGTATGGGCTACTGCTCACGGCCATTTCAATTTATTCACAGTGTTGTCAATTTGCTCATGGTAATTCGCCACTTTAGAAACGAGAAGGGAATGAATTCCTTGTCTCTATAGTAACCCAGAGTCCCAGGGGTCTTTGCGAAGTTAACTCGGCCCAGTTTCCTTCACGATAATTTTCGCCATCTTTAAACGATACGCGCAAGACCTACTGGGATTTATTTGTAATTCCACTGACAAGTAGGCTAATCAATCCGTGAGATATAATTGTCTTGAGATCAAAATTAAAATTGCCGTGAACAAATTGAAATTGCCGCGACATGGCCTACTAAGTGTGAAAAAAGTGTTTATATGCTAAAAATAATTCTGATAGTCTCACATTTGTACTTTACACTTATGCACTTTACACACCTGCATTTCAATTATTGATTGATCACTTTTTATTTAATTTTATTCATTGATTCATTCATTCATGCGCCTATTTATAAATTGTACGGAATAAATCATCGCCGCATCTAAATTCTTGACGTAGAGCCTAATACCGGGTGGGGGGGATTCAACGAAGTTTTAAAGGGGGAAACTCTACCCCGAAGTCCAACCCCTTACTCTTTAATACTATTTTTACAGAAAAGGTACCCCTTTCTTATACCTTCTATTGACAAACTTAGTTCAAAACACGCATCTCTTTTAACTGCTGTAGATGCACCGTTTTTATATATCAAAAAGCTTTAGACCAGGAAGTTTTCTTGTCTCTTTCACAAACACAAAAGTGTCGCTTTCTTATACCTGAAACCTAAAAAAGGTATCCCTTTGGGGCGCAGTCTCCCTGTATAGGCGATAGGGAAAAGCCTGCCTCCCCCCCTCCGGGGCCAAACGAAAATTAATAGGGAGTTTAAGCAGCGACGTTTTTGAGCAACTCACGTCGACCGAAAGTTGAGTTTTTGCACTCTTGAGCCGCGATTTTGAACAAATTTTTGGGCAAATTGTCTCTTATTTAAGAGTAAAGACACTTAGCAATACATATTTGGTATCAAGGGTATCCCTTTGGGGAGTAGTCTCCCCGTATAGGAGATAGGGAGAAGCCTCCCCCCTCCGGGGCCTAACGAAAGTTAATAGGGAGTTTAAGCAGCGACGTTTTTGAGCAACTCACGTCGACCGAAAGTTGACTTTTTGCACTCATGAGCCACGATTTTGAACAAATTTTTTGGCAAATTGTCTCTTATTTAAGAGTAAAGACACTTAGCAATACAGATTTGGTAGCGTCAAGGCGTATTAAAAGTGATAAAGGCTCACTTCCGATTGAGTTGCGTCGCTCAAAAACGTCGCGTAACTATAGCCTGCGTGGCAGGCGCAAAAAGAGGAGGGGGGAGGGAGAAAGGGAAAAGGAAAGGGAGCGCCTGCTCTAAGAGCCTATGTTTTTGCATAACGCCTACCAATTTTCTAGTAATCCAATTACGCTTACTGTCAATCAAGTGTCGCTACACTCGCCATGCAGAAAAACATTACACTCACGGACTAAAGAAATTCACTTAGTTATTCAGATCCAGAAGGCACTTTGGAGAAAATTGGAACCCTTACTCAGCCGTAATAAAAAAGCTTTACGCTTCAAAAGAGGTCAAAGAAATTGCGCTTGCATCAGAGGGCAAATCCTGCCGACCAGGAAACAATAACTACAGTCAATCGATATGTTTGTCATGACCTCTCAGTGTGAAACATGCGGCTTAAATAACATTTGCTCAGTATAAATGCAGACCAGAGCATAATCTACCCAGCAGGTAAAAACAACTTTATTGGATATAAGCAGCATTTTGGCATGAGGTAAAACCACCCTCTTTTATTGCTAAGTTACATCGGCGAATGTCATCGTTCGATAAATTGGCTAAATCTTTCGCTGGACGGGCGCCTAATCCCTTAAATAAGCTCTATAAGCCCAACAATTCCATCTCCTGCAACTGGTCTTCGATAATACTTTTCAGTGGCGAAATGACGAGAATCGCCGCATTACCATTTAGCTCGTAGTTCTTCGCGCGTACAAACATTTGGTAAATTAAACTCTTGCCGTATCCGGTCCGCAAAACCGCCAGAACATCTCTGTCGGCTAAAAGAGCCGTCACTGCTGATTCTTGCTCTGGTTTTAAAACAGTTTCTCTACCACTAGATAAATTCACATCTCTCAAAGCACTCTCTTCGACATCCACGTCTACCGCTGCCATCTCGACTGTTTGTTGATTTGTGAAACGCGCATTTCAATATGTTACTCATTACGGCTCAGCCAATCAGGAATTTGCGAACGCCAGCGTCCGCAGATATGAAAAAAAGGGGGTTCTTAGAGCAGGCGTCCCCTCCCCTCCCCCTCTCCCCAATTCCCCTCCCCTTTTTCCCTTCCTCCCTTTCCCCTACCCCCTACCCATTTCGACGCCTGCTACGCAGGCTACGTAACTACAGGTAAGGCTACGGAAATAATTGTACACTAAAACAGAAAAAAAAGGTAACTTGACTTCAATCTGTTCCTAGTCACCCTTACCAAGACCAATACTGAATAAACGGGGCATCAATTCAGTTAGGATTTAAGATATAGAGACATACACTGTTTACAGCTCGCCATTACGACACCGGAAGGAGGATCATGAGGTTATCCCTATTATATTAACATCTCTCCTTATAGATAACCCACCCAGCCCAGAAAAGGTTGGCCACACCACCGGGGTCTACTTCCCCTACTCTTTTCCAACAGTGGTGTGGGTTCTCTTACGTCCCACAGATAAGCCGTAATGTACATTTTGAGACACAATTTTGAGAAATGTTACAGTGTGTGCAGTGACCTCGTCGCGTCTGGATGATTTTTCTGATACAGTTACTCATATACTGTAATGATAACAATATTTTGGGGGGAAGGTGGGTATTTTTTGTGGGGGGGGGGGAGCATCTACCCCTCAAATACCCTAGATAGAACCCTGCCTGAGGAAGGGAAGGAAAGGTGAAAAATTAAACCAGAAAAGTACCGATTTGTTACAAAAAGCTCCGAAATTTATACATGGATGGAACGGTCATTTAGAGATTTTTAGCCGAGCTCAAGCTACAGAAAACCGTAGGCAATATTTGCTTCTTCGAGGAAAGATATTTCACATAAAACAGTCGTTGGGTACGGGTGCTGAGTTAAGGATTGCTTGCTATAAGACTAACGAATGTGTGGTAGTTATAACTGAACTTATTTTAGCCGCACTCTATGGTTGATGATCGAGTAAGCCTGCCGGAAATGAGGAAGCAAAACTACGAAAGTAATCCCTGAGACGCAGCCAAACTTTGAAAAATTCCTCCCTGTTGCCCCATAAGTGCATTAAATGAGTCCATTTCGGCCACCTGGCCTTCTCTTAATACCAAAATTAAATCACAGTCTTTGACGGTATTAAGTCGATGAGTTATGGTGATGATTGTAGAGTTCTTAAGTTTCTCATTCACGGTTGCCCAAATGGTCCTTTCTGTGTTTGGATCCACGTGCGCAGTCGGTTCATCTAAGATAACGATCTTACTCTGTTGTAGTAATGTGCGAGCTAAGCAGATCAGCTGCCGTTCACCAACACTCAGGTTTTCGCCTCTCTCTAAAAGCTTGAAGTCAAGTTGCCCCTCGAGGCCTTCAACCAGGCGATTTAACTTGACTTCTTTAAGGACATTCCATAGCTCATTGTCACTATGTTTATTCAAAGGATCAAGATTCGTCTTAAGCGAGCCACTGAAGAGGACAGGCGATTGGCTGAGTACAGAGATGCACCTTCGCGATTCTTGCAGTTGAACGCTGTTTACTGAAACATCGTCAATGATTATTCCCCCCTCAGCTTCAGGCATGCGCAAAAGGGCCGCCACGATAGACGACTTTCCATCTCCCGTTCTGCCAATAATTCCCAAATTTTGTCGTCCTTTAATATTAAAGGTTAAATCCTTGAGCACTTGCGGCCCACCTGGGTAATACCTCAAGGAAACATTTGTGAAACTCACGTGACCGTCACGAGGCCAGTTTATTGGGGGCATGCTTTCTATTTTGTATCCTGGCTCTGCGTCGAGGTTGGTGTAGACTTTGACTCGCTCAAATGACGTCATAAAGTTCTCCACATCCGAAAATTTTCGCACCGCGTATGAAGCTACATTTGTTGTTTCAATCACGTATGCAAGAGAAAGTCCAATCAAAGCTATAAACAAAAACAATAAAAAAATGCACTTAATATGAGTGTCAATGTATTTAACACGAAAGTACTAATTGAGGACACGTCTCCTTCTGGAGACGGGACCGCCTTTTTACGTGGTCATCGGAGCCACTCGAAGGTCTAGCCGTTTGCAGGACAAAGGAAGTAACTCATTTCTCAGTTATTTCAAGACAGTGTTATTGGTCCGGCCCTGGGAATCGAACCCTCGACCTTCCGCTCTGCAGTCAAGTGCTGTACCGACTGCGGTATTCCTGCCGCGCATAAATAGTTTAATTTTTCCGATGTTCATCGAGTGCCCACGGAATGCGTGTAATCATGAGTAAGATTCATCAAGAAGTCTGCTTTACTGCTATCAGTAATAATACTTTCAATCTGTTCTTTAAAGTAAAGAGATTTAAAGCATCAAGCTCGCATATGGTAGCGAGATTACTTAGTGGATTTGTCTAACAGTCATTGTCTGAGAGAATTTGTGGGGAAACATGACTAATGCCCCATTCACACCAACTGAACATGTTTAAATCAAACGAGGTTTTAAAAAATAAAAAACGGACATGGAAAACTGGGACACAGGTTTTTACACAGGATTCAAGTGAAATTCAACCTGTTTTGTAATTAATTTGCACTAAATTTGCAATAAACTTAAGTCAGTAACAGGCTTTAATGAAGGAAACAATTTTAAACCGTGTTTAACTCAGTTAAACACGGTTTAAAATGCTGTTTAGTAAACAGCATTTGAACATGTTTTGCTTTGGTGTGAATGGGCCTTAAGCTTGGGGGTGGGGGGGGGGGTACTCCCTTATATAGGCTATATAGGTATGTGCGGCGCCAGATGGTATGGGTTTTTAGCCGTTTTGGTCTGAAATAGGGTATGGTTTGTGCACTCCAGTCTTGAATTGGGTATGTTTTTGAGAAGAAGCTACTTCTTCGTCATTAGGTGATGAGACTATTTCCCTTTAAGTTCGAAACTTTGAAGATTTTTGTATCCTACTTAATAAAAGCGTATAAACATTGCCTTTAACATTGGTCTGACCTAGGGAACTGATAATAAGGCAGGTCTGAAATAGGGTATCAAATTTGATCAGGTCAGTAAAAAGGTAGGGAAAAACACAGATTTTGGTCTGAAATAGGGTAAAGGTTTCAGGAAGAGTGCCGCATACCCCCACCCCCACCCATTTTTTCTGAAAGTACCCCCCCCCCCGGGGGAGGGCTTAAGGTAGTTACTTATCAGGAATGAAAAGAGATGGAGCACTAAATGACCTCCGGCGGAGCTAGGCACATACGTTGTACTGAGCTTAAACTACTACGAAAAAATCTTTGATCTGTTGCCGCGGGTTTTCAGCTCTCTACTGTTTACCTGGTTGCTCGGTGACAAGAACTGAAAGTGTAGCCACTGCTGCAATAAGGAATGAACTTAAGATGTCTACTCTCACACAAAGCCATCGATTGCTGGAAAGTGTCATGGAAAATACTTGATTATGTACATCTTGACGTCTGCAAATGAGAGAAATGGCTACAATGAGTCATTAGAGACCTTTAGATTCGAGAACGGGGACGACTACATGGTCGAGATTTAACTTCATTTTTATTGAAGGCTGCAGGTTAAGCTCACACCCGAGCGCAGAGTTCTAAAACTTCTAACATTTGATACTGCTTGTTTCAGCCACTAAGAAATCCTCAACAAATGGGGGTACTCAATAAGTGTTTATACGGGGAGGCTCTGCCCCGAGGTCCAACCCCTTACCCTTTTATATACAATTTTTCACGAAAAAGGTACCTCTTTCGTATACCTCCTATTGACAAATGGTACCCCTTTCACATACCTTGTTTATTTTTGCGTTTAACTTCTGTAAATGCACTGTCTTTTAAATAGGAATCAATCACAAAACTGAATTGAACGTTTTCTCGACTTTCGAAATCCATAAAATTAATCTGTCAGCCCTTTTGGGCCCTTTCACAGGCCCAAATGACAGATTTCCCAACCCTTTTATATACTTCAACAAGTGAAATCCCTACTCTTTCATATACCTGAGGCCTGAAAAAGGTACACCATTCGGGTGGAGCCTCCCCGTAAAGGCCATCATAGGGAGTACCCCCCCCCCCGGGCTATGACCCGTCTATTGGTGGCTCTGGCTGCTGAATGGCCGGACTTGAGTTGAAACTCTTCATACTACACTCGGTTAACCGTCTTAAGCAGCTGGCAAGCTTGAAAGTGTTGGGTTCGATTGACCGTTATGGACAGTTTCTTTATGTTCATGTGAGACATTGACAGTTAGTGTCAATTGTGGTAATTTACGCTAACCAAATATGCCAGTATGACCAACATGACTCAACTTACCGATGAAATTGATCAATGAAATCCCTTTCCCTTTTTCTAGTGCGAATGGTGTCCAAGCCAGCTATAGTCTCTGAGAAGTGAGAGAAAACAGGACTGCGACATATTGACTGCCACCTCTTCAATTCTCTTGAAGTCTTTAAGTAATACCACGCTAAACACAAGAAAATACCAATAACAGGGAAACAAACAAAAGAAAGCCAAACATTCGTGAACGCTGGTAACACAGCGGCTGTCAACATTGACAAATTTAACTGCATGGACGCAGCAAACAGTGCGGGTAATAGTTCGTCCAGGCAACCAATGTCTTTGGAAAATCTGTTTAAAATTCGTCCTGCTGGATTTGTGTCGAAAAATAACACCTTTGCTTGAAGAAGGCTGGATACCATTTTGTTGTGGAGGTTTTCAGCGGATCGGAGGCACATAAAGAAGAATAAAAAAACGCGAATGGCAGCGACAATCAATGCAGCGGAGACAAAACTGGCGTAGATATACCAGGTTTCTGATTCTTGCTGGGCTCCCCAACTCATCTTGGTCAAATGCGAAAGCCATAGATCAGGAGACACTATAAGAGCTTTTTGATAAAAGAGCAAAAAAAAAAAAAGACAATACACGTCAAAATTTGTTAGAGCTTTATCCTTATGTTTTGTTTTCAACTGCTTTTTTAAACTTAATTTTTTAAAGAAACTATAAAATTTGGCCAGAGTTGTTCGGTTTCTTATTTATTCGAGCAAACACGGGTCCCCCGGAAAAAAGGCCACTCCCTGCAATAAGGGCCCTGTCCCGATCCCCAAACTACACTCTTAACTTCAAGAAAACCTTCTGAGAGCGGGTTTTATAAACTATTTGAAGCGAAAATTAATACTGACTCCAACCGCCATTATATTGTACTGAAGTTGCTATCAATTTGATTGACTTAATTCAAAACAATTATAAAATTACCCGGGACATCTAATCAGTTAACTAACGGCAATTTTATTTGAAACGTAGTTTCCAGTAAAAGAACTCAAACGCCTTAGGGTAACTTATTTTATGAAACGTGTAATGTTTGTTGAGAACTTTGTTAAAAAAACTCAGCTCACTAACCTTGCGCGCCCACGAAGAAAGAGAGAATGAAAATCACCACTGCAGGGTGTGTTCCTGCCTTGAAATATTCCCAGTACATTGTTGCTGAAATTTTTCCAATAGCTTTCTCTTCCTCTTCGATCTCCAAATGCTCATCAAAGCTTCCAGTGGACTTCTCAAAACGTGAATGCGCAATGCCATCTTCCGTACCTAGTGTAGGAGGTGTCGGCTTTTCCTCGTTGACAGATGCATCGATGACGGCAGCAATTTCTTCTCTGCCTTGCAACTCATTAAAACTACCTTTTCCAAGCACGGATCCTTCGTGGAGAACCACAACCTGGTCAGCTGCGATCATGTGTGTCCTTGCATATGACACCAAAATGGTAATTTTATTCTGCAGTAATTTGCAAATACATTGATTAAATATGTGTTCGCAGACTTTCGCGTCCACGGCACTTAGAGGGTCATCCAACAGATACACGTCTGCATCAGCGTACACTGCGCGTGCCAAACTAACGCGTGCACGCTGACCGCCACTGAGTGTAACACCTTGTTCGCCAACGAATGTTAGGTCGCCATTTGGAAATCTCCCGACGTCCTCTCTCAGTGCGCAGGCGTCAATAACTTCGGCGTACTTCTGTTTATCATATGGCTCGCCAAATAATATATTTTCTCTGAATGTTCCGGAAAAGAGCCAGGCACTTTGTGGGACGTAAGATATATTTCCAGAGAATAGAACACTACCACGTGTTTTGGCCGCCTCACCAGCAATGGCGGCCAGCAGGGTTGATTTTCCACTGCCAACTTGACCAGTGATTACAGTTAAGCTTCTGTGAGATGAATCAAAACTGACATCTCGGAGAAGATACTTGTCGCCTGATTTACAGGTAAGATTCGAAACTGATAAACTTCCATCCCGTAGTTTACTTGCCAGTGGCTGCTCATCACCTGCATCACCGTCATGTAAAGAAACCCTTTGATTTATACAGCGGTCTTTGGGGCATGACTTTCGGATCAATAATTGATTGCTTGCGCCGTCATCGTAGTCTACGGGATCCAGGGCTACGTTATTTAAAAGGAGAAATCTCTCTATTCTTTGAAAGGAGACGAATAACTCGAATGCTAGTGGGGCACCATCAGCCAGCCTGAGAGACACTGAACGAAGAGTTTTCATGAAGGCAAGTATCATAAAGGCTCTTGAAGGCGAACGATATTCTCCTGTTAGAACAAGAGCTAGCATAGACAAAAAGGTCGCTGCTGAGCTTGCGAACAGAAAGCTACCAATGATCGACAAAAGGAAGCTCTTTTTGGTGAGCATCCAGATTTCATTCCTAGAAAGTAAACAAATAACAAAAGTTTTGCAGACCAAGATGACAGATTTCCCTACCCTTTTATATACTTCAACTAGTAAAACCCCTACCCCTTCTTATACCTGAAGCCTGAAAAAGGTACCCCTTTCGGGACGGGCCTTCCCGTGTAGGCCATGATAGGGAACACCTCCCAGGAGTTAAACATCATGATTCGGGAAAAAACGGCAAAGATAACTCATGTCGGGAAAAATAATCAGAAGTTGATTTTTGCCGTTGTGTCCCCCAGGGGTACTGCCTATTAAGAGGTTGCACCTCGGAGCGGAGCCTCCCTGTATGAAATTTTGTTGAGAACCCCCTGGGTTTCGCCTTGAACATAATGTTTAGCCGCTTCTAATGCAAACCGATGCGATTTAGCACTGTAACAGAACATTTACCATTTTCATGCATTGCATTCCTAAGCCTACTTCCATAATTTTCACCTCTCTGCAATGACAGGTGCAAGTGTTATATTAATTTGATATGTACGTAAAATTATGATCAATCATTTAGTCCAGTTCAACGAAGTGTTCGTTTCGTTTAACCCTCGTTATGCTGCCACACGCTCATGAGTTCCCGCGCATTTTAGTTCATTTTGCGTCCAAAGGGCGAATTTCTATGTATTCAACGCCACCTTAACTGATTCTCATAATTCTGTCAGGGGCTTTATCGGCTGGAAACTGATATCTGCGTTGTCCCTCACTACATCACCTTAATAAGTATGCGGTGAAATCAGTTCTAACCTCTCTCCCCTCATTCCTCTGCTATTTTTAAATTTCTTACTTACCTTCTTACTTCCTGCACCTTTTCCTTGTAGTTTTCTTCCCAAGCATGTGCTTTCAACGCACGTATTCCACAGACCACTTCGCTCATTTGAGAAATACGTCGGTCCGTTACTTTAGCGGTCTTCTTACGAAGTTCAGCACAAAAGTATGAGATGATCATACAAACAGGAATTAACATCAGTATAAATAACACTCCCATTAAAGGCTGCCAGCCGATTAAGTACAGCAGTAAGCAAACGACAGCAATAAGTTCCAAGGGGGTTTTAAAAAGTAAACTGGTAAAAGGTACAGGAGCCTGTTCAATTCTTTGGACATCATTCGATATCAAGTCAAAAATGTTGCCTGTTGTTGTTTCTAGAAGGTCTTGCCGACTAACAAGAGGGATCTGCCAAAAAAAAATCAGTTTAAAACAAACTATGAATAGCTGCTTACAGTATAAGTGGAATTGTGAGTGGTCTGATCAGGAATGAAAAATTTTATAACCAGAGACACCCAACGAGAATATAGTTCGAAACCACTTAAACACAGCATTGTTAAAGTATTTTATTATTTAAAAGGTAGATATGGGCACATTTTTATCACCTAAAAATTTTTCATCAGTTCGGATTTCCTAGCTGAAAGTCTAGTGATCCCAAAGTTATAGCGATCAAAAGATTTCAGCCAGAAAAAAGCTCCCGATCGAAAATTCTAGGTGACCTTTTTAGGTTAAAAATCCGTTAAAAATGAGCAATAATACTATTTTGTAGATGTTCAAAAATCCTAGGAGAGGCAGATAAGCAAGAGATTTTACAACAAATGTTCCGAAAATTCTAGATCTCAAATCGTCTTCCGAAGAGATATTTTCCGAAAATTGACGTTGGGTGCCCCCGGTATAACTCTCTCCTCCGCATAGGCTCGTAGGAGCAAGGCGAGAGAACGTGAATCTTTCGGGTTTTGCTCCCGACCCTCCCGACCCACTTAGGGCAGAGAAAATCCAATAATGCCTCCATCGAACCTCTTCGGAGGAGAGAAATGTTATTATAAAAGTCCAAAAAGAAGAAAGGAAAAATTCCCGTATGCTGTGTGGCGCTTAGATGGTAGTGAGGAGCCAGCCCATCACTAGTGATGGGCTCCTGATAGCAGTAGATTAAAAAATAATGGGGATATTAACAACGCCGCGCGGAGATACGAAATTTCCCTTCGAGTGGTATGAAAAATATTTAACGAGTGAGGGCAGCGACCTAAATATTTTTCAACACGAGATAAAACCAATCATGTTGTACTTAGTCAAAACTGCGGTAAAACTAAATGGCTGCCGCAGAAAAGTTTTACCTGGACAGACGAAGAAGTAGAAGTGCTACTCCACCGTCCTTTTAGATCATGTATAAAACGGAAGGTTTAGCCCTCCTTAAGTGGTGTTAGCTATTAGCTGATGTTACGCAATGGATTCTGAAATTTAACAATTTAGATTTGCGGGCGAGCACAGTGAGCAACCTCTCAAGGGTGTTTCGGCCTGGAGTAAAGGCACTGAATAAGCCTGCGGCCTGCACTGAGCAAAAACAGCAAGCATTGGTATAAAGGATAGATATCATTTAGAAGAAGGAGAAATCTAACACCAGAAAGCTCACTAATAATTCCGAGCTCCAGCTTGATAATCGATCTCATATATAACCGTTGTATTAAAATTGTTATATGTCTGGACTTACATGACAAGACTTTCTTCATAAAATTTACTACGTATCACAGCGGTTGTGACCAGAATGGATACCCTAAAATCAGGATTGTCATCTTTACTCAAAATACATGATAGGAGTCTTAAGCCCCGTGCAAACGGACGCAACATTGTTGGCCAACAACTTCCAACATTCTTGGATGTTACATGTTGCGTCCGTTTGCACACACTGTTGCATGTTGTTGCGCAAAGTTTGAATCCGGCCAAACTTTTCAGCCAACAACTCCCAGCATTTCTTTTGTTCCGTGATCGCCGAAGCGTAGCGCAACAATGTTGGATTCGTTTGCACAGCTCTTCCAGCATTGTTGGGGCCACGCACGCTTATTACGCATGGTTTACAAAGACTTATGGGTTGTATCCTTCCCATGATGCACTGCAGGTCCCAACATTGTTGGGAGTTGATGCATCCGTTTGCACACCACTGCCAACATACACGCAACAATTCCCAACATTGTTGGCGCAACAATGTTGGGAGTTGTTACGCCCGTTTGCACGCAGCCTTATAACTTAAAGTCATAAGTAAGAGAATAAAAAATGGAAGAAAACAGCAGTTAGTTTGTACGTCATGAACCCGCATCATTTGAGGCAAGTTCCACATCCGTATCCACTACACCATCAAGGGCTAACTGCCGACACCGTTAACTAATTTTAACTTACTTACTTAACAAAGCTTTGATACATTTTTGAAACCGTTTTTAAAAGAGTGCTTAACCCTATCACTCTTCTTTGCTCATAAACCCAATATTCAACTCTTTTCCTTGCACAACTTTACCTCACTCTGATTGTCCTCACTTTTCTCAAAAATCTGCCCAATAAATTCGCATAAATTGTTCTCTAGGAGGAGTATATAGCGTTGTGTAACAAACATAAGGTGTCCACCCTGATTTTTATTAAGGTATCCATTCTAGTCACAACCGTATTATTACAGCGTTAAAGTTCTCACCTTGAGATAGATGATTCCCTTGAGGGCGCTGCTTGTCCTCATGCCTAATAATTCAAGATTATAGACAGAGTATTGTTTGCCGAAGTAACAGAATCCAATCGATGCTAAGAGCCAACAGCACGCGTATACTAGGGAAAGATTTATCTCATTGGAACTTAACATGCTAAGGAGAAATCCGATTAAAAGCGGTTGTGTTATCCGAAAGAAGGATTCGAAGACCCAAACGCTCAAATGAAATAGCGTTACTTTGGAAACTAATGTTCTTAAAACACATCTCCAAAGTCTGGGTTGTTTTCCCTGGGAGTTGTTCCATTTAAGTAGTTGGTCATTCCATTCTTTCTGAAGTCTCTCTGTTAGGTCACGAGCTTTGTCGTCCTCATGAAGTGGTAGAAAATCTGATTGGTTCAGAGGCCGCTTATTCCCTTTTGAAAATATATTGTTCATCCACCAAAAAGTCAGAAGAGACAAAAGATTTGCAGACTTTGTAGGATGAAAAGACTGATTCGTGTTATCTTCATTGGTTGCTAGGGTCTCGTAACCCTTTCTTGACATTTTTCTGTTGGAAGAAACAAAAGGAATATTAAGTTCTAGACTGGGGGGATACACCCTATGATGGCCAATACAGGTAGGCTCCGCCCGAAAAGGGCACCTTTTCCAGGTTTTGAATGGGTCGGGATTTCATCAGTTAACGCATATGAAAGAATATAAAATCTGTCATTTCGGCCTGTAAAAGAACCAAAAATGAAACAAGGACTAACAGACGCTTTTTATGGATGTGAAAGAGACGAGAACTTCCTGGTTTAACGATTTATTCATATTAAAAAGACCATGCATTTTGACAGAAATTAGAGGGGATGCAGTGTTCTAAAATAGGTATGTGAAAGGGGTAGCATTTTTTACTAGAAGGCATAAAAAGGGGTATCTCTCTGTCAAAAATTGCTATATAAACTTAGTGCTGAAAAGAGTAAGGGGTTGGACCTCGGAACATAGCCTTCTCCGGCCATAAAACCTTATTGAGTACCCGGCTACCCACCGGGGTTCTAGATGCAGTTTCTTCTTCAGGATGCTTTTCAATAAAACTATTTTTCCGAGGGACCAGTCTTTAAGTGATTTGTTACTCTATAGCTGGAAATTCTGAAGATGGATATTCATTAAACCTCGCTGTAACGGCGGTGATCGGTCAACCTTCGCGGGTAACATTGCAATGTTACCCACTGACGTCATAGATTTTTTGCAATGTTGCCCGCTCAGAAATTTTGGCGTGAAACAGTTTCATTGTTAGATGTCATGTGACCTCCAAGTAACCAATGAGACCGCGCGCTGTTGAGAAGAAATTTCCAGCTGTATAACAATCCAGCTTATAATCAGAGTTTAAATTAGGCAATTTGTTAGTTCACCTGACGTTATATCCGCTTAACCTGCGATCAGGGGTTTTGTTTTGTTTTTTGCCCGCACATTGGCTTGTTTGCGCGACCGACCACAACTGCCATGCTACGCAGGCTAGCTTTCTTTTTCCTTCTGCCTTTCTTCTTTTTTTTTTTCGTTTTTGCTTTGTTTTGTTTTGTTTGCTTATTTGTTTTGTCGTTGTTGTTTTATAAATATTTACCTAAATGACTGTTATTTAAGAAAGTGCAATAAACAGCAAGAAATGTATGTGCAATCAAATAGTGACGAGATAGTGAAATAATTTAGGGAATAGTTTCACGCGCGTTTTGTCCATCATATGATACAAATTCCACATCCGTATCCACCACACCATCAAGGGTTAACTGCCGACACCAGTAATTAAATTTAATAAAACATTGATCATTACATTATTGAAAGCTAACCGTTTTTAAAAGAGTGCCTAACCCTAATCACTCTTCTTCGGTGCTAAATCCTGTATTCAACTCTTTTCCTTGCACAACTTTACCTTACTTTGACTTCCCCACTTTTCTGCCCAATAAATTCGCATGAATGGTTCTTAACGTGGAGTATGACGTGGAACAACCGGATTTTAAGATATCCATTCTAGCCACAACCGTATCATTACAGCGTTAAAGTTCTCACCTTAAAGATGATTCCCTTGAGGGCGCTTCTTGTCCTCATGCAAAGTAATTCAAGTCTATAGACAAAGTGCAATAAACAGCAAGAAAATTTGTATGTGTAATCAAATGGTGAAGAGTGAGATAATTTAGGGAATAATTAATCCTAATAATTTCCCTAGCCTTTTCCCTAATTTCAAGAGTATGCCATTTGATTACCTATTAATATAACAGGTGACGAATTACGCTTGCAATCGTGGATTTTTGACATCTTTATCCTGGTTTTATCGCATTATCTGGGAACTCCACGCCCTCAAAAGTTTAGACCTTAAATTTGACTTAAGTTCAGAATTTTTGAATGTCTCTAAAAAATAACTGTAGAATCCTTTTTGATGTGCTCTTTCGTTAGCATGAATTTCAGACGATTATTTCGAGGTCGTTTTAACTCCCTCAGTAACGTCTGAATCGACCGGCCGTTAATGCCGTCCAGTGACATCACTACTCCTTTGGTTTAATAGCCCACGTTCGATCTATTAAAATTCTAACATGACTCCGAAGCTTTAGGGTCAAAACTGGAAACTTTTTACCACTCCATTATCTCGCAATTCCCCGGCGCAATTCCCAGAAGAGATTTGAGCACAAAGAATACCAAACCAAATATAGAAAAATGACCAGAAAGCCTCGAAGTCATGTTAGAATTTTGAAATATCGAACGCGGGCTATTTATGCAAAAAGTAAAACACGATTTCAACTGGCAAACAAAAAAATATCGTCTGGAAATGTCTACATCATACAGAATTGCGTTAAATTTTTAGATTGTAATTCATGTTTAACGTTTAAACTGTCAACTGTATGCGGTACTCTGAAGAAATCTGCTCTATTAATTTCACGAATCAAACTCGATCGCAATCACACTATGAAAGAAGCTATATATACTTGGTCTTTAACGAAGAGAAGAAAGAAAACAAGAAAGAAATTTAAGCAAAGCTAACAGAATCATCACACTTGACGGTGGAAACTCAAATCTCAGAAAACTTCACACAAACAATGTAACTGCCGAAGCCACAAAGCGGCTCTAAATGAAAAACCTACCGTGGCATGCGATCCGCTGATTATCAAACCACCGTGATCCCGCTAAAATTTCTCATAATTATACATAATTATGCGAATGCTTGGACAATCAACCATTCAAAATCACCATCCGGTTTTCGGGTAGTGACGTCACTAGAAGGCATTATTCAGACGTTGCTGAGAGGGGAAAACGACTCGAAGTAATCGTCTGAAATTCAGGCTACTCTTTCGCGTGTTTAGGTTTTCTCAAAAGTCTTTTAATGTCCTGATATCTTCATTCACAATATTTAATGGCTCCGTCACCATCTTGGCACTGAGACGTACGGAAGTTTGCCATGGCAATTTTGTAATATCACTTGTGAAATTATAAATTACCAATCTGAATTTCTCTGCGGTTTCCTACAATTTACTGTGGAAAAACCAAAGTTGCTATAAACTATTTGATTATTTTCTAAACAACGTACCCACGAGTACTAGTTGACGATAGTCTTCCTTTGATTGAGCGTATTGCGAGAAGATCATAAGTCCGTAACGAGTTTCAACATGACTGGCTCGTTAACGTTTTGGCGTTAACTACAGTTGTTCCTTTCCCCCTGTACATTTTGTACATTCCTATTTTGCTGCAATATATTCTACAAAACTAAAACATTCCTTCAGCGTCTTTCATTCTTTCACCAAAACTAAAACAGTAGCCACATGCAGTCACAGACTCCCTTATATTATGATCATTACGTTCTCTGATCTCATGATCAAAGCTTGAGCTGTAAAATCGCAAGGACCGTGTTAATTCATCACGCCGTGCAAAAGTTACTTATTATAAATATCCTGTAGTATAAAATCTTTTAGCATTCACCTGTCGTTCACCGTACGAGTCCGCAAAATTATCCTTCTCTTAAATCTTTGGGACTTTCTGCAGGTACCGCCAACACAGAACAAATCACGATCACTGTATGTTGTCCGCCCGAGCCTCGGGCTACTTATACAATGCCCTCTCTTTAAACAAAGGACCCGAGAGCATGATTTTCATCTTTTATTTCAAGCGATGCATGCATAATAAAAGAAGCAGAATCAAAGTGAGTTAAATTTTTTTTTTCAAGTACAAGAAATCGGAATACTTTCCCACTGCTAATAAGGGCTAACGAGGCACAGAAAAGGATAATGAGGGAGTTATATTTGACGTAAAAGCGGATGATGTCTAAACCGATACGAATCACTTATCATGCATGTCTCTCTGTGCTACTCGATCAATAAATAACTTGTCACTTGGTGAGTTTTCCAATGGACGGTGCTTTAAAACCAAAACAGTTTTGGCACGAAGAGACCAACGACCTCAAGAGTACTTTTAAAGCTCTGAAAAATGTATTCTGAGCGGCCATATAATTTCATTATCTGTAACGTAACGAGTTTCAAAATGACTGACTCGTTAACGTTTTGGCGTTAAGTACAGTTGTTCATTTCCCCCTGTACATTTTGTGCATTCCTATTTTGCTGCAATATATTCTACAAAACTAAAACATTCCTTCAACGTCTTTCATTCTTTCACCAAAACTAAAACAGTAGCCACATGCAGTCACAGACTCCCTTATATCATGATTTGCGTTCTCTGATCTTAAAGCTTGAGCTGTAAAATCGCAAGGACCGTGTTAATTCACCACGACGTGCAAAAGTTACTTATTATAGATATCCTGTGGTATAAAATCCTTTAGCATTCACAAACTCGACTCTGCTGGGCGTGTCGTTTACCGTACGAGTCCGCAAAATTATCCTTCTCTGAAATCTTTGGGACTTTCTGGTACCGCCATCACAAAAAAAAAAACAAATCATGATCACTGTATGTTGTCCGCCCGAGCCTCGGACTACTTATACAATGCCCTCTCTTTAAACAAAGGACCCGAGAGCATTATTTTCATCTTTTATTTCAAGTGATGTATACATAATAAAAGAAGCAGAATCAAAGTCAGCTAAATTGTATTTTTTTCAAGTACAAGATATCGGAATACTTTCCCACGGTTAATAAGGGCTAACAAGGCGTAGAAAAGATTAATAAGAAAGTTATATTTGACCTAAAAGTAGATGATGCCTAAACCGATACGAATCACTTATCAGGCATGTCCTTCTGTGCCACTCGATCGCTAAATAACTTACTGTCACTTACTGAGTTTTCCAATGGACGATGCTCAAAAACCAAAACAGTTTTGGCACGGAGAGCCCAACGACCTCAAGAGTACTTTTAAAGCTTTGAAAAATGTATTCTGAGCGGCCTTATAATTTCATTATCTGTTCTATATTCGTTTCCTAGGGCAACTTTAATTGTTAAACCTTTTCGAATTTATTAGGGCTTTCCTTATCATTTTCTCGAGAATCTTAGACACTTTTAATTGTAATAGCTATGTTGTGTACAGCTCCAGGCTCAGGGCGACCTGGGTGTGCAGCTCTGTACAGCCCCCTCCCCACCCCCCAATCCTTTCAACAAAATCAGATACAGGCCGTGGCCGTGGGTTGGTTGTACACAGGCCATCCTCTAAATACAATTGCGTGGGAGGCGAATTAAAGTTTGGCATTCAAAAGTACTATTATAAATAAGTAAATAATGATTTGGAGGTAGCTCATCCACAAAGTGGTTTTTCGTCTACTGATTCCTGTTCGAATTGGAATTTGCCATCCCTTGCTCCCCAAGTAAAAACTTAGTAAAACTAGAGAAAACGGTAAAAAGCCACAAATCAAACCACAACGTTCTGTTCATAACTTGGCCTTTTTTGAAAAAAGACAGGGAAGGCCTGTATTTTTTTTTTGTACTTTACATTGCAGAGGAAGGTTTTTGTGTAAATTGCTCTTCTTCAGTAGACCCCTTCATTGCTGTAATTGAGCTTGTTCCTCCATTGATTGCCAAAGAAACACGGTCAAAGTAGCCAGTTCCCACCTCTCTTTGATGTCTGTGAGCAGTGAAGCCATTTTTAGCTTCCTCAAACTCATCTTCTTGGATCTTAGTGTAGGCAGCCATGCCATTGTCCCTATAGTCACGTGCAAGCTTGAACATGGCATGGTTTAACGAGTGAAAGCCAGCTAGAGTGACAAACTGAAATCGATAACCCAGTTTTCCTATTTCTTCTTGAAAAACAGCAATCTCAGCATCGCTTAGATTTGCTTTCCAGTTGAATGAGGGAGAGCAGTTGTAGGCCAGAATTTTACCAGGGTAGCGAGCATGGATGGCTTTAGCAAATCTGCGAGCTTCTTCTAAGTTCGGCTTTTTTGTTTCACACCACAACACATCACAGTACGGCGCATAGGCAATGGCACGAGCAATGGCTTGATCAAACCCTGCCTTAGCACAAAAGAAACCTTCAGGAGTTCTCTCCCCTGTCAGGAATGGTCGGTCATAAGGGTCTATATCGGATGTCACAAGAGCCGCAGCGTAAGCATCTGTGCGTCCTACAATAACTATTGGAATGTCCAAAACATCACCAGCCAGTCTTGCGGCATTAAGGACCTTAATGAACTGTTGAGTCGGAACCAGAACCTTTCCACCCATGTGACTACACTTCTTTTCTGAAGCCAGTTGGTCTTCAAAGTGAACTGCTGAAGCTCCTGCAGCAATCTGTTGAAAAATGAAAAAATCCTGAAAACATAATCAAAACACAACTTTGAATTTAAAGCGAGACATGTTTCGATCGATCTACGATCATCTTCAGTTGCAAGTAATACAGTTACTGTGATTTGAAATAACAATATATAGTGGTGCACATGATAAAATTGTGCTGATTGACTGACTGGTCTCTGCCGGCTCGGGTTAGGAGATGGAAACGGCTGACATTTCAGACCAATTGCAGCGCGGAATGAATCTTAAGTAAAAACCTTGCCATTACCATAGACTTCGTTATTTCAAATGCATTCAGTGGCCCACCAAATCCAGCTTCGCAATCAGCAACAATAGGCAAAAAGTAGTCAATGTGACTCTCTGTTCCTTCCATGTGTGCAATCTGGTCAGCTCTGATAAAAGCATTATTAATGGCTTCCACCAGTCTCGGGGCTGAATTAACAGGATACAAGCCAAGGTCGGGATAGGTCTGAGCAGCTAAATTGTAATCAGCAGAAACTTGCCAGCCACTAAGGTATATAGCTTTTAGGCCTGCTTTAGCCATCTGCACTGCCTGGCCGCCTGAAATCACAATTTTGTTTATTTCGGTATTACTGAAAACTAAGCAGGACAAAAAATGAATACATAAATTGGACTGGCTATCACTTCCTGTTTACTTTAGCTATGTCATTTTCCCCTCCTGTTTGAAACGTGTCCAGAAATTTTACATTACCGGTACCCGAAATGTATCGTAACTGGCTGCCAGGCTACAGGTCCTATAGAAAAAATAATACAGTATCTACGATCTAAAAAGGAGTCTTGCTTGAAAATACATAAGAAACAAATTAAGTTACATGCACTATGCACTGATCATAGGCGCGTTTAACGAGTAATGTTTTATTGCCAACCTTCATATTCATCGTAGTTAAAGCAAAGGGAAACACAGCAAGCCCTGATGAGCTTTTTTAAGGTTCCCCAATGATTTCTTTACATTGTTGAAAAAGAGGTGGCATAATGAGTATCAAGTATTTTTCGCTGATTGTACATGTCTATGTAATACTTTCTTAAATGCGTTGCTTCATTTTAATTCCTTCAAATCATTTGGTAAACTATTCCATATTATTGCTCCTCTATACTGAAGAGAGAATTTTCCATAATTTGTTCTTTTAAAATCAATGTGTAGTTTTGGAACTGACCTAGTATTATAGGAGTGTATACTAAGTATCATTTATTATGAAGTAGTCATTAAAAGTTTCAGGAAGTTTGCCTTAATTTATGAAGTTTGCAATAAGGTATAGATATATTTCATATATATTCATTATTATTAATATATTGAACAAAGACTGAGAATTTTCTCGAAAACTTGAAAAAGTCATGAGTCTTATTAATTTTCTTTTGTGCTATATAAATAGATCTTAGCCTAGTTGGATATGTGCTTGCCCAGTTGATGTTATAATAGGTCACGTATGGATGAACCATGGTATTGCATAATTCCTTTAAATTTTTATGCTCTAAATAATATCTTGGTTTTGCTATTATCCCTGCTGTTTTTGATACCTTCATTGAAAGATATGATTGATACGAAATTTCCAACACAATTTTTCATCTAGGCATACTCCGAAGAATTTTTTGTGATCAACTTGTTATCTATTTTGGTCTGCAATATTTACAGTTATTTTATGTTGAACGTTTTTATTTTTGCTTTTAAAGATCATAAAATTAGTTTTTCCAACATTTAATGATAATTTGTTTGCTGCTAGCCACAATGTAACCTTCTCTAATTCTTGATTGATGGTATTGTTGAGAGTTTTTAAATCTGATGGCTTGAGAACAGATCTGTATCATCAGCAAACAAAATAAAGGAAAATATCTCGGAGCTTTTACATATATCGACATATATTAAAAACAAGAGCGGTCCTAGAACAGAGCCTTGTGGCACACCACACTTAATTGTTAAGTAATCTGAACTGGTTAATTTGAATTTAAAAATTTGTTTCCTTCCTGGTAAGTAGTTTCTAAACCAGTCTAGGGCTTTTCCTCTAAATCCATAATACTCTAGCTTATATAGCAGTGCATTGTGATCTACTGTGTCAAATATGCCTTGGGGAGATCTGGGAAAAGCCCCATTGTATATTCACTGTTGTCCACGGCCTTAGATATCTTTGAAACAAGCTCAAGAATTGCAAAATTTTGTTGAACGTCTAAATCAACAAAACTCAGAAATCCAGGCATTGTTTGGGATACACGACAGCCTTTATTAATCATAACAAAATACAATACATGGTAAATAATCAAAAGGTAATATCCAGTATACAAATAAAGTACTCCAACAAATAAGAAAGACCAAACTAAAAAAAAATTAAAACAACCTCAATCGAATAATAAAAGTGATCACACTGTCCATGAATGGAACAAAACAAAACCCTAAAGGCAGGGAGGGAGGGAAATGATTGCTAGTGCAATAAAAGTGAATGTTGCTACTGCGGTGCCAAGAGAAAATGTGACTAAACTAGAACTGTACCGGTCTGTAACCCACATGTACAGTCGTGGTATTCCTGTCTATCGTGAAACTACTATATTCTAGCTAGGTACTAGACACATGGTATTATGAAATCTCTCGTGCCAAAAACCTACTGTGATGCTCTACTAGTCCTGCATCCCAATGTGACGCCTTCCTTTGAGATTTAGAACCGCATCAGTCGTCTCAACTGATGCATCGCCTTTTTTCCTGAATCTGTTTTGACTGTCTGTTAAGATTTTATGCTTATTTAGAAAATTTTGTCTGTACAACCCTTGGACTGAGGTTTTTTACAATAACAAGCATTGTGTTTGAAAAATAAGTGGAAATTGTAAGCACGTTTGTACGTTTTGTGTTTGCATGTCAAGATATGTTAATTACTTCTAGTCTCCTTCAAAGCCGTTTTTAGGCTTCGCGTGACGAGCCTAAAATCGGCTGCGAAGGAGACTAATTTACTTCTGGATCCGTGATCACTGTAAATCACTGTGTCACGGCAGTCCAGTTCATTTTGTTTAATTTTGTCAATTACTCACCCTCAATCGCTATGGAACTTAAAGTAAGCAAAGAAATTACATGTAAATAACTAAATCAGAGATCGAGATAAACAAATATGTCTCCTTAGCATTATTTTTGAAGTTGCAAGCAGCAGGGATCAACTTTGAAAAACCGTTAGGCTGAACAGTTTTCAAAAACCCTAATTTCAATCCGTTTCAGTCTTCTTCAGTTTTGCCCATCCGTGGCATCTGTTGTTTCTGTCATGTTATTTCAAACTTCTTTTAAAGTTTTAAGCGCGGTTATTTTTATGGTTCTCTTAATTTAACGGGCATTTTGTAATTTCCTAATTTGGCTGAATTTCGGGACACAGCTCCTTTAAATTTGTCGCAATCCGCCTTACCGGTAAGCGCTCCCAAAGCTTTGATGTACGAGTCTCCTCCACGAGTCAAGTAGTCCCAAAGTTTTATCGAACCTCGCCTCGCCAGAGTGTACTCGATTTTCAGCGAGCCTCTCAGCTTCTCTACATCTTCTTGGCTATAATTCCTCTTGATTCCTTCGAATCGCTGTTGTTTGAAAAACATTTTGGATAAGAATTGAATAGGAGGATGAGAAACTGTGAAAAAGTGTTAAAACCGTTTTGTACTGCGGGAACGCTGTTAACGGTCGTTACGCTTCTAAGAGTTTTGTCCTCTCACACTGCACGTGATATAGCCAATCATTCATGCAAATTTAGAGTACTTTTGAACCCTCTTTTTTGTCTCCATTCCTTGATAATGGCGTCATGATGCCGCCGAAACGCAGCAGTGGCGGATCCAGACCTTCAGATAAGGGGGGGGGGGGGGGGGGGGCGGTGATCCAGACCCTGAGATAAGAAGGGGGGGCCGGCCTCAAAAAAATCTTTTTTCGGCCCTTTGGGCCTCATTTTGGTCTAAAAACAAAGGGGGGCGGGCTCCCCAGGCCCCTCCCCTGGATCCGCCACTGCGTAGGAACACTATCTCGTTGTTTTTTACGTGTTTATATTTCTCAAAACCATTAATTAGATTTTGGTTCCACGCTCGAGACGAAGCTCTTCAATCCGCCCATGTACGCCACTCGGTTTCAAATAGGTGCAGATCGCCCCCTCGATCTTTCTTAGGACAACCCTGATGTAAAAAAAGCTTTTAAAACGTTCTTCTTTGCGCTGGTACAGGAATTTTTTACCAGCACAAGGCGAGGCGCCTTTTTGTGAAGAAATTTCGAGTGTAAAAGTATCGGTTTGAAGAATTTCGGCATGTGCATGTTTGTGTAAATTTTCCGCACGCTTACGGTAGTCCAGGGGCACCCAACGGGAATATAGTTCAAAATCACTTAAACATAGCATTGTTAAACGTATTTTAGTATTCAAACGGTAGATATAGGCATATTTGTATCCCCTAAAAATTTTCCATCTGTTCGGACTTCCTAGCTGAAAGTCTAGTGATTCGAAAATTATAGGGATCAAAACTTACCTTTTCGAAAATTTCAGCCAGAAAAAAGGCTCCCGAAAATTCTAGGTGACCTTTTTAGAGTAAAAATCCGTTAAAAATGGGCAATTATACCATTTTTTAGATGTTTGAAAATCCTAGGAGAGGCAGGCAAGCAAGAAATTTTACTACAAATGTTCCGAAAATTCTAGATCTCAAATCGTCTTCCGAACAGATATTTTCCGAAAATTGACGTTGGGTGCCCCTGTTAGTCCTTTGCTAACTTTTTGAATTTTTCCATCATTTCGATCATGACCACGGGAAAGGAACGTGACTTATAAATTAGTTAAATAGCTTATAGGATAAACAACATTTCCCATCGATCATACAAGGCAGATTTACGATTTACACTGTTTATGTAATATTCTGGTAGTGGAATTCCTAAGATTAAGGTTTGCAACCCTTCCCTTTTAGGAAAACGTGTTTTGTGACGTCATTGACGAAGCAATGTCAAGTGTATCTTTTCAGCCCCATTTGTATTTTTTTTTTTCAGGATAACTGATGGAAGCAAACCGAACTAAATAGCATTTAACAAAATCTGCATATTTAATTAGGTGGTCTTGCCTTAAGTGACCTGATCATTAGACCCTAGAAAATTTATTACAATTCTTTCGGTGTGTTAGGTTAAGGTGAAGGAGTCGATACCTTTTTCAAACCGACAACAAAAATGTTTTCTAAGATTTCCTCTGTGCCAAAGCTTTTGAGCGCTAGACTGTTGTCCTATTCCGTCAAGCCCTTGGTCTCAGAGCAAAACAGAGTGGCAATCATGTCTAAAAAGTCCTACAAACTGATATACTTTAGAGCAAGAGGACGTGCAGAATTCATTCGCCTCGTTTTCTTAATCGCTGGAGTGGAATTCGAGGATCACCTTGTTGATTTTCAACAAAACTGGCCTTCATTGAAAGCAAGTAAGCCAATGCCCATAATCTTTTTTGTGCAATACTTGCAAACATAGGGTGCATATACCGTGAAGATTGGAAGGGTCCTTCAAGAAGGGTATGGTTAGCGAACTGGTGCAAAATTCACAAGTTTCATATTCATTCATCAGACTCATATTTAATGATTTCATTCTTGCTCACGAATATGTCATTTAACATGTACTCAATTCACATTCAACGACATATTTCTTAGTTACGAATACATTCATTCACATTCAAAACATATATTCATTTACATTCCGGGTCAAGCTTTTTATTTTTCAGTCAAGCGAGGTCAAGCGTACCCCCCAAGATCAAAGAAAAAAAAGCTATATTCCGATTCACCAAAAATCAAGCGTTGTTTTCCCTAAAAATTTGGCACTATATTGGGCCGAGAAAAAAGAGCAAGAACAAGAGAACAAATTTGGCTTTCATGGGTTTCAATACAAAGGTGCAGTAAATTATCAGCACAATTATTGAACACAAACATTGTCATCTAACTCCTGGAACGCAGCCGGCACAAGCCATGTAAAGCATAAATCATATAACGAGAAATCGTCGTCAAATGGTTTCGATAAGTAGATTATACTTAACTTTGCGAAACAAGTTTATCGCTTGTATTTGTGTGTTAAGCATCGAAAAAGCGAAGAGTCATCGCATGACTGATTAGGTAACAGAGGTAAGAATGACGGATTTCACGAGTTCTATGCGCGAGTTTTGATTCATGATGATTCATTTCTTACCTTACAGTAGTCGGTTCTTTTACCTTACAATCACCAACACTAGAAAACGCGAACAAAGCGATGAAATCCGGCACTCTTCTTTCACAAGTAGCAATCCGCACGATGCCGCATTAAGTAAAATCCACTGATATGCACTGCATTCTCACTACAAATATAAACATTTGTCTTGGGGAAAATACGACGAGGAGGAAAAGATACCAGATCTTCGCCTCGGCAATGTATTCCAGAAGGTGGACTCGAAGTGGGACGAACCTTGTCATTTTCTTAGACGCCCTTTGCGCGCAAACTAATTTATTCTGGTGCGAAATGAAGATTAAGAAAATGTATCTGAAATCTAATACACGACAATAAAAGTTTCGCACTGTCGAGGAGAACGACATATTAAATGGGATAAAAGTCGGATTATCTGCCCGCTAAGAAAACATCTCTGCGTGGGATTGTACTTCCAGTAAAAAGCCTCTGTGTCCTCTCATGCGGGGATTTGGAAGTGCGGGTAAAACTAGACGTCAAGGCTATAAAATAAACAATAAATGACAGCAATGGGGTGAGAGAGAAAGAAATAGAGAATAATACATTGTCGCGCGGAGATATGGAATTTATCTTCGAGTGTTCACATCGATATCGAACGAGTGAGCGCACAGGCAGCCCAAGCTCACGTCACGTGAAAGGATTAGATTAATTATTAGCGGTGTGCGAGCCGGGACGTGACTGTTCAACGAAAGCGGTATTGGGTTACATGGCGGCCGTGAATTTATAAAGGATTTGTATGGGAATCCACGTTATAGATTTAGGAAGATAAATACTCGTAGAAATTCTCAATAAAAAACGTCTTACCTTATTTACATGGTGTGTTCTTGCTTGCTGTGTGGTTATTTTCCCGATCCGGTGCGATTTTAGCGATTTTTTTCATTTCTGAGTTTCCACTACTAAAGAGAGAGCAAGGCCGAACACTTCCAATCTGGACAGCCCGCCGAACGAAGCCAAAAATTCCAGGTTAAAATATCCCCACGGCCAAAATTCCACCGCAGAATCCAACTACAAAGGTTAAACTTTCATTTCAACTTTCTAGCCACGCAATCGCATCCCTGCGAGCGACGCCAGGCGGCAGTTTGTTTCCCCGATGAAACAGTAAAACGTTGGGCCAGAACCGCGTACAAATCCACCACGACACAACGACCGTTGAAGTCGGCTTGGTAACCTCGTCACGTTGACAAACAAAGACTCACGGGGTACACTAACGCAAATTGTCAACATGAATTTCTGTTCTCATCCTGGGTCCCCTCGGGTCGAGGGGCTTTTCCCGACTCCAGCCTGGCCAGTAATTAATAAATTATGGCCTTCGGAGGCAAACTTTACTATAGTATTCTCGTCCTCGTTGAGCTTCACCCTAAAGTTGGAAAATTAAGAGTGGATGAATGTCACTTCCATCGTTAGCTCGTAGATTACAAAGACAACGAGGTGCCAAAATATCATTCCTGAACTTGAAGATTCAAACGCTTGAATAAAAAACAAACGAAATAAACATTAGACTTACATGACTGAACGCTAAAGAAATCTGTCCTGAATTTCCAGATGATCACATCGTAATAAGAAACAAATCTCCACGTAATAAGAATAAAATCTCCAGCTCCACGTATTTATCTCCCTGGGTTTCCTCTGAGTTTGCATAAACTTTCGTGTTGTAAACACGACACGGCGCGATTTTGATTGGTCGATTGAGACAATGCGGTATTGTCGATTCGACCCGAGGGGACCCAGGATGAGAACACAAATTCATGTTGACAATTTGCGTTAGTGTACCCCGTGAGTCTTTGTTTGTCAAAGTGAGGAGGTTACCAAGCCGACTTCAACGGTCGTTGTGTCGTGGTGGATTTGTACGCGGTTCTGGCCTAACGTTTTACTGTTTCATCGGGGAAACAAACTGCCGCCTGGCGTCGCTCGCAGGGATGCGATTGCGTGGCTAGAAAGTTGAAATGAAAGTTTAACCTTTGTAGTTGGATTCTGCGGTGGAATTTTGGCCGTGGGGATATTTTAACCTGGAATTTTTGGCTTCGTTCGGCGGGCTGTCCAGATTGGAAGTGTTCGGCCTTGCTCTCTCTTTAGTAGTGGAAACTCAGAAATGAAAAAAATCGCTAAAATCGCACCGGATCGGGAAAATAACCACACAGCAAGCAAGAACACACCATGTAAATAAGGTAAGACGTTTTTTATTGAGAATTTCTACGAGTATTTATCTTCCTAAATCTATAACGTGGATTCCCATACAAATCCTTTATAAATTCACGGCCGCCATGTAACCCAATACCGCTTTCGTTGAACAGTCACGTCCCGGCTCGCACACCGCTAATAATTAATCTAATCCTTTCACGTGACGTGAGCTTGGGCTGCCTGTGGTGAGCGCAGCGAACGAGTGAGATATCGAATGTGAACACGAGAAGATAAATTCCATATCTCCAAGCGTCCATGTATTATTCTGTTTGTTATATAAACATACTGATGACGGCGTTTTTGATGATTTTCCGAAGATTTCCGACCACCTTCCGAAGATTTCCGAAGATTTTTCAAATTGTCCCGAAGACAGGACGAACGTTCCCGAACATTTTCCGAGAATTTCCGAAAATTTCCGAAGATGTCCGAAGATTTCCGAAGATTGCCGAGCACTTTCGAGGAAGACCCGAAGATGTTTCGATGATACACCAACGAATTTAAGTACAATTTAAGAGACAAACCTGATGTCAGTGAAATTATCGATATCTTCACATGTAAAAATATCGTATTTTTACGTTTGTTCAGATACCACATTTCTCGGTGGTAGAAATCCTTGTAAAACACTGCAGTTTATATAATAAATAGAGGATATTACACGGTGGCGCGAAGATATGAATTTTATTTTCGAGTGGCAAAACAATATTTTACGAACGAGCGCAGCGAGTGAGTAAAATATTGTTTTTGCCACGAGAAAATAAAATTCATATCTTCAAGCCGCCGTGTAATGTTCTTTTTATTATATAGACATGCTGATGACGGCGTTTTTGATGATTTTCCGAGGATTTCCGACCACCTTCCGAAGATTTCCGAAGATTTTTCCAAAATTTTTCGAAGGCCAGGCAAACGTTCCCGAACATTTTCCGAGAATTTCCGAAAATTTCCGAAGATGTCCGAAGATTTCCGAAGACTTTCGAGGAAGACCCGAAGATGTTTCGATGATACACCAACGAATTCAAGTACAATTTAAGAGACAAACTTGATATCAATGAAATCATCGATAAACTCACGTGTGAGATTATGGAAAATAAACCACTCGGGTCCCGGATGTAGTTTTTATGAATTTTACGAGTGGTATATTTTCCAGTAAAACACTCGTGTCTATATAATAAACGTTTTTACCCTGCATGTGATCTTGTCAACTCGCGCGAGTTGTAAAACCTATGCCACTCGTTTCATGTCGACAGCATTGGACAAGCCTCATTTTGTTGCATTAAATGTTGTTGAATAAGTCACCGAAGTGATGCGCATAAATTTCTCAATATACCCCGGCCGTTTAGGTCCTAAGACGAGGACAACTACGAGAACGAGATTTTCTAAATACCCAAATAGTGCGCGCGCGTAAACCGAGGTCATTGGTGGGAAAACGTGGTAGCTGCCGTCAGTCTCCCAAAGGTTTCAGCAAAAATGTCGCAGTGACAGAAAATAGTTATCAAATGTTAGAAGGTTTATCACCTTGCGATCATGGAAGATCCTAACGTCCTTCAATAAAAAATATTAAATCGTGTAAGTTTTTCTGGTGAAAGCTTTCCGAAGTGTCTATTTTCTGAGATTACGAGAAAAAATATTAAGTTAAATCACCTTCTCGTAATCGTGCTCTTCCTTAAAACCAAAGGTATCTAATGTATGTCTTCTAGGTGGCATTGTCCCATTTGGTCAGCTCCCATTACTGGAAATAACAGATGATAGCAGTCCAAAGCCTATTCTCCTCTGTCAGTCTGTGGCCATTATGCGATACCTGGCAATTGAATTTGGTAGGTGCAAATAGTTATCGAATGAGAAGAAATTTTGAAACATTTATCTATAAAAAAAAAAGTCAAATAAAAGATGGCTAAAACCATTTCAAGAATTTTTTTTTCACGTAAAAAAAAAAGTAACATGCTTAGACTTTATTAATACTTAGTAAAAGAGTAGTTCTTTTTAGTTAATTATAACAGTCACAATTATGACGTCATTTGACTAGAAACGCTCTATAGAAGTACCTATTAATGGCCTGCACTATGAAACAGCTCACCATTCTCTGTTTAAGGTCTGGCACCCGAAAGTAACTTAGAAAAAGCTTTGGTGGATATGGTTGTGGATGCAGTAATGCACATCAGGGCCAAAATAAGAAAGTGCAGATTTACAACTGATGCTACACTTAAGGTACATTCAAAATCATGCTAGTAATTGTGCTGAACATATATAAGTAAATATATAGATTTATTATCTGCGAGTTAAAGGTTGCCCAATCTGAGGGAATCCGGAGTCCGGAATCCGGATACCGGGAAATTTTTGCTTGTGGAATCCGAAATCCAACAAATTTTTTGCTTCGGAACCCGGAATCCTGGAAAATTTTTGAATCCGGAATCCGAGTAATTTTGCTTGTGGAATCCGGAATCCGGGAAATTTTTGTTTCGGGATTCGGAATCCTGGGCTTTGGAGTATGGAATAGAGCTCAAGGAATCCGGAATCCTACTAACGATTCGAATCCGGCATCGGCAGGTTCCATTGACAAAGTATTCGGTCGGAATCCAGTACCTGGAATCCGAAATCCATGGCCTGGGACTGGCTTGGATTCCCATACATGGGTTGGTAAAGGGCTCGTCAGTTTTTTTGCAAAATTTTTAGTTGTTATTTCTGCATCAAAAGAAATCTTATTTATCATAACGATTTCGACATTGCTGATCCTAGCAGTACGCAGGACGCATGTCATACAAGAACCTTGTATATGGCCCAACTCGCCCTTCGTAGCTCAGTGGTTAGAGCATCCGACCGGTTCAATTACTGGCGGGGACTCATATTCTTTATGTCCTATGTTCATGACATTCGAGCCCTGGGGAACTCCAGATTTCAATACTTTAGTATCAGATAAGGTTCCTGCAATGTTAACACACTGTCGGCGGTCTAACAGGTAGCTTTTGAATCACAGTAATGCACGCAAGAAAACCTCAAATGGTACTTAAGGTAACAATCTAAGCTCCAATATCCATATTTAAATTTTTCAAGCTGAACTCCGTACATTTCCTTAAGGATTACCGTAAACTGCCGCTTATAAGTCCATCCGCTTATAAGCCCCCCCCCCGGTTATAGGCCTACCTACCACCTAAGTTCAAACCTGTTTTGTAACAAATCAGCGTGTTGTAAGTTGCGTGAATACTGACCCTGGGTGGATAATGATGGGAGTTACTTGCTGCAAAACAAGTTTGCCTTGGGCCGGTAAAACGGGCAACATGTGCAGATTTTGTTGGAAAAAATTTAACTTTTGTTTACATTCTGCAACAACTTGATTTGTCGCAAGACTGGCTTAATTCGAGGGTAGTAAAACGCCCAATATCGCTATTCAACTCGTTTTACAGCAAGGTTACAAAACAAGTTGCACTTTTTGTTGCTCGTTTAACTGTACCAAAAGCCATTATGGCTCTTGACCCTACCTCACACTTTATACGGAAAAACAACACTGCCGGAAGTCATAGCAAACTTTCTCCCCGTTCTCCTATTTCGTGGACTCCTACACTAGAAGCTGATTCATTTCACAGGCTGATTATTCTCCAATAGTTAATTAAAGATGTGAAGCCTGAGGTTTGCGTTGTAAAGTAAAAGCCGAAATAAGGCATCATTTTTTACACCAAGGAGCATAAAATGTACATGGAATTTTCTTTCAGGAAAAATTACTAAAAGAATTTCAAGGAGCTCTGCCTAATGATCTCAAGAACCTTGAAAAGATTTTACAAGCCAATAGTGGTGGAAAGGGGTATTTTGTTGGAAAAGAGGTATGCACTGCCCATTTTTTTTTTAGATTATTTGCTCAAGGCAGTCCTGAGATAAGGGCGGGGCCCCGTCTCCAAAAAAATTTTTCTCGGCCCTTCGGGCCTCATTTTGGTCTAAAAATAAGGGGGGGGAGCCGGGCCCCCCGGGCCCCTCCCCTAGATCCGCAACTGCAAGGTTTCTTTACCCACATTTATTTCCACCAGGAAATAAAGTAATTTTAATTTTCAATTGGACAAAAACCTTGTACCAGAATAATTTAAAGAATATTGCATTCTTTTTCACATTTTTCGGGGCTTAGGGATGTAATTAGTTATCTGCAATAACACCAAAGAAAATTAAATTTCTTACGGGAGCCCGAGAGATAATTGTCAAATTTCACAAAATGACATCTTACACATAAAATTCTCAAAATCTTACCTGTGTTTTCAAACTTAGCCAAAAGCAAATTTCAACCAAATGTCCAAATTTCATATTGTGAAATTTTGAATGACTAATAGCATCATATTTAAGAACAGGCAGAGAGCTTTCATTTGAATGATCACATCATAGGATTTCGTCCACAGACTCAAAAGTTAGAAACACCTTACAAAACTCTATCAAGCACTCTGGCAGTGAAAGAGTTGAAATTAGTATTTTTTTTTCTTTCCAGCTTAGCTATGCAGACATTTCTTTCTTTGACTTTATGAACAGCTGGGTCGCAAAAGACAAGATCAACGGTTACCCAACCGAATTGGAAGATTTTCCTTTGCTACGAGGGCTTTATGAACGCGTCCGAGACATACCAGCCGTAAAGCAACGTCTAGAGACCAGGCCAGATACAGCTCTGTAAAAGAGTGGAATACTACCGTATTTATTCGAATAAGCGCCCAAGCTCGAATTAGGGCCCTCCTCGAAGAAGCACCCATCCTAAAGGCAGGAAAAGTTAATAAGCGCCCACCACCACCCCCAACCCCTCCTCCCACTCAAACTCAAATAAGCGCCCACCCCCACCCCACCCACTTGAGTGACAATGAGATTGAAACTGAAATTGAATAAGCACTAAAAAGAAGACTTCCCGAGGACGGAGTTTTCTTCAGATTATTTTACAGAAACCTTCCTTTGTTACTTCTTCGCGTTTTGTTATTAGCTTTTATTGTTTTGTTGTAAAATAAACATACTACACTTGCTGAAAATGGTGAAAATTTAATAAGCGCCCACTCTCAAAGTCCAAAACTTTAATAAGCGCCCAGGGCGGTTAATCGAATAAATAAGGTACTCCCTATAATGGCCTATACGGGGAGGTTTCGCCCCGGGTACGTTTTTTAGGCCTCACGGGTATATATGAAAGTGGTAGGGAAATTACGAGTTGAATATATGAAAGGAAAGGGAAATCTGTCATAAGAGTATTACAAAGAAATTTTAATTAAAACGTTCCAAAAAGACGTGCCTTATGGTTATCATTCTAATTTTTATAAACTTTAAGTTAGACGAAGACTTCCCGTTTAACAACGTTTATTCTTATTAATTATTATTCCACTATTATGTCATTTTACCATATAAGGTCAAGAGAACGCGCAAAATACGAGGCCGTAATACACTGTAGTGTCCTAGTTTAACCGGTTTACAACAGGGCGAATACCGGCGGATGCAAAAGGACCAACTATGGCTGACAGAATCAGGATGTTTTGGATACTCTTACTAGAAAATAGAAGCCAACACAACATGTTTCGTTTACATTAAAAAAAAAATAACCTCTCATAATAATAATTTTTTTTGTAGTGGAATAATAAACCCTTTATTCGATTGTTTAGCATATAATACGAGCAGACATTTTGCTCATTGCTCGTATTTTTCCTCGCCCCTGCGGGGCTCGGAAAAATACAACGCAACTCGCAAAATGTCCGCACGTATTATATGCTAAACCATCGATTAAGGTGTATGTATATATGTTAAAGGGGTACCATTTTTAATGAAAGGTATACAAAAGGGGTCCTTTTCCTGTCAAGAAATGGTATAAACAGGGCGGAGCGAGTAACTGCAATACTAGGCGTATGTCACGGCGTTTTACGGACTAGTTTATTTTAGACACATTTTAGGGTACTTTTTCCAGCGAAAATAGAATCTCCGCCGTGTCTATAAGCGCATTCGAAGTACATGATAAAAAAGGAAAACTAAACGTTATTCAAAGGCAAAAAAATATCATTTTTTAATTAGGTCTGTAGGTTTTGCTGACTGGTTTGTGGAATTTTAAAAATTTTTTTTAAAATTCGCGCCAAAACCGTTCTAAAAATAAACTGGTCCGTAAAAAAGGCCGTGACACGAGCGCATGGAAGTTGCTCGCTCCAAGTTATGGCTCCTGGGACTCAGCTCCTTTAATAGTGGCGGGAAAAGGAGGTCCAAACCTACCTGATTCTAGCCTGTTCCAGGTGTTCAGATAGTAGAGCGCGGGAGAAAAATTCACAAAGAAACATAAACGAGGGGAGACTCTTTTGTTTGCCCTCTCCCCGTTTTCCCGGTGTACACTTTAACTCGCTCCCCAATAACCGTCGCGCTCTACTATCTGAACGCCTGGAACAGGCTACCCAAGGTAGGTCCAAACCTACCGCCTCCCGTACCTTGCGTTTCCCACCAGCTTTATTGATTGCGAAAGTCTTAGCATTGTTGGGTAGCCTGTTCACAGATCCTCTATTTTCTCTTCAAAGTCCGTCAAACGCGCGTGATAAAAAAAACTAAAAACCGCGGGAGATATATTGACCGCCAGCGTAAAGGGGTAGGGCTGGGGGAAGAAGTTTTTTCTTTTTCTTTCTCGCGCTCGAGGAAAGAAAAATAAAACAATAGCCTGTGCCAGGCTACTGTTGCGTGGCTTCCCACTATTCATCCTGCTTCCCACCTTTTAGAACTCCACCCGGCATCTCCTCTGTCTTCTTGACACACAAGAAACAGAATTTCGTGTCTAAGTAACTGGAAATACGTCTTTGTGTTTCTATCAAAACAATTATGTCAGCTTAACACTTTCCAATACATGCCTCAGCAACTGTCTTGGATAAACCGAGGGGCCTACACTCATAGTACTACCATTTTTGGACTTTAGATCTACACTATGATCCCAATGAACTTCAAAGAGAAAACTGCTCTTGCTTAAAGTGGCTAAGCCATGCTGTTTGCTATCTTTTTTAAAAATCTAAAACTTGTCCCTGAATCAATTGAATTCCGAAACCAATGGCCGAACAGCATTTTTATTGCCAACGAGGCAACCGAGCTAAGAAGCGAGGTTGCCTCGGCGGCAGATTTATAATCCCGCACGATGTAGGCAAAAACTCTCAAATTCTGCGTAACCCTCTAAAATTTGCATTTTTGACCATATTTGGGTGTAAGTAAGACCCCATATTTGCGTAGTGACGTCATGGTCTTGTATTTATAACTCGTGGTCCGAAATTGGGTGATTCAGTGGGCAGCTGTTCGTTGTCTGTTCAAGAGGACCTAACAGGTGAGCAAGCTCTAATACGATTTCTAGTTTGAAAGGGCAATTAGTGCTCTGGTTTGCTTTATAAATTGTGTTTAAAGCAGCAGCTGATCAAGGAATAGGGTTTTACGCTCAAATTTTTGTCAGAACCAGCTTATTCTTTGCAGCTCGATTTACAATGAGACAGCGTGTTCGCTTCTCGACTCAGAACCAGGGTTTTCCGTCTTGTCTTTTGCTTTGTGAATTGAATTTTAAGCGGTAGTTGATCAAGGCATAGGATTATATCCTCAAAACTTAATCAGAACCAGCGTGTTCTTCACAGATCGATTTACATTGAGCCAGTCCTCAATGTATTTGCGGACCTTTTTTAGAATTTATTCATGTCTTTAGATTTTGTCAACCAGCATGATTTTTTTATTTACATTGAGACAGCCCAAAACTCCCATGAGGAATACAACGAATTTGCGAACGTTTTGTTTTGAAGACTATCATTATGCCTTTCAAGAGAATCTTTGACCTGTGACACTCGCTCATTAGATCTTTGTATTTATTTTAGTTTATATTTTTATACCTCTGATACATTCCGCCCCATTCTTGCGCTTTTCACATATTTTACTTTACACCAACTTTTTCTTATGTATATTACCACGCGAAATATTTTTCTTATCCCTTATGACGCTGTTGCTCGGAATTTAATTATTATTTTTAATTTCAGCAGTCAAAGGCCTCATTTGAACTACATTTTTCTTTCTAACGTTTATAGTTTTGATACAATGGAATTTTCCATGAAACACAAGTGCTAACTTGCTCATATTTACCAACAAAGTCTCAAGCTATATTGTTATAAAAGTGACAGCTTAGAATGTGCCAAAGTTGTTGTTTTGAAGTTTGGTGCCATCCTTTTCTTTTGCGGAATTCATTGTAAACCTCTAAAATTATGAAGAAAAAATATCGCGAAGATCTGAATAGGCACATTTCAGAAAAGATAAACGAATTCACCTCGTTGGCACTTGCGGAAGGTACCCCTAGTTTAAAACTATATTACGGCATTGAAACTGTCTCCTGTCGTCGGTTGCTACGGATGGCGAGGATGGACATGGATTAAAAACTTGAAAAACTGGGCCAATTTGCTCACTTTTCAACGGCTATGCCTGAAAAATTCAGCAAAACATTATTATGGACAGTGCTCCCTGATCAACGATCTCAGTTGCGCAACTGCTAAATTTGAGTGATGCAGAACTTCAGTTCAGGTTTTGTACTTTCTACAAGCTATTATCCTAAAAAATGCTTTACGATAAAATCTGCTCATTAAACCATAACAGACAGGATGCAGGGCGCTTGGAAAACAAGTCAGGGTAAAAACAAGCCTCCTAAAAATGTGACGCGGGGGCCAATACACAAATGCATCAACTCGAAATTCTAACAAAAGAAACTGAACCTGATATGGAATATAACAAATTACGAAGACTAACACCAAAGAATAAATCATTTTTAGGAGGTCGTTTTCCAGTTCAAATGTGTCTGGATATTTGTTGAGTTTATTCTTTCGTCGGTTTGTATCCTGAAATACTTGGGACTTCTGTTTACCTTCGTACTCGAGCTGGATATCTTCTTCGTTTTTGTCGCCCGTTTGGTTTATCAGGCCTCTTTGCCCTGATTGCAATTCCTGTATGCAAACTGAATTCTGTGTGACGCTTGACGATGCTCTTTCCTGCTCATCATGAAGTCATTCTATAACAAAGATGTGTTCTCTAATCTTCTTGTCGACCAGAGCGTAGGAAATTATCATTATGACAAGTGGCAAGGCAAAGTTGATCACGAATAAAACCACGGAGTAAATGTGCTGATAGTGTTCCAATCCTTGAGGGAATTGTTCCGCGCAGAAACGCAACTCGCAATTGTCACCCCATGAAGTCAGCACTCGAAAGTGCCCTGAAGGAAATGACAAACCAATAGATCCCATCCAACTGAGAAGAATAGCAAGACAAACGTTTCTTCGAGTTGATTTTGTTATCGCGGGTTTAATGAGCAGAGCACATCGGTAGACAGCAAGAATGGCCAGGGATGCTGTGATAACAAGGGAACTTGTTACCTGCAGAGAGGGGAGAATCTTGCACATGGCACTCCCGAGCTCCCAAGACCAGGGTCGTTCATATGCGTGGAACATGAATACTATACAAACCATGTTGATAATTTCAGGAAAAGCCAAGTTGCTGACTAAGTAATGTGCGATCGGTTTGGTTCCATTGAGTCTCCAAACAGCTCGACACACCACATAATTTCCAACCAAGGCGAGAGCTGCTATCAGGCTGAACAAGACCGTGCGGGTAATTCGTAATGCTTCGGGTTCAGGAGTGAAAGCAATTGAGCTGTTTGAGGCGTTGGATGCTGAAATGGAACACATCTTTAGAAACGTTGTAGAACATATGTCCACTTCTTAGCTGTTACAGGTGTTGGATGTTGAAATGGAACACATTCCAAGAAATTTTGTTGAATATACGTCGGTTTCTTTGCCTTTAAACAGCTGCAGTGTGTCTCCAAACCTAATTCATCGGATCAGCACTCTTCTCCAACCCGGGGCGAGTGCTGCTAAGCTAAAAAAAGACAGTAAAAATCACGGCAGGAGCTAACGAAAACCGCCGTTGTTTGTGACCGTCGGTGACAATGTCGAATTTACACTGATTAAATGCGCAATATCTTAAAAATAATCACCGCTTTTTTCTCTAAAACTGTTTGCAGAAAAGTACTGCCGTGGTCAGGTTTTAGAAAACAGGCGATGAATCTTGGGTTGGGTATTCGTCAAATTTGTTCATTCGCTTGAAACTGATCCGGAGTGAACGTTCGTTAGTTCGTGGCGATCTAAACTATCATTTGTTTTCGAGAAGATAAATAAATTTAGATTACTAAAAGCAAATATCGGCTCTTGGAATTCTGAATTCGAGTAACTGTTAGCTCCTTTTTAAAAATTGCTGGAAAAGCAAAAATGTTTTGAAAACACCCAATAAAATCTCGTAACTGCTGGTCATAATAGTCTGAAAACAGGACTGAAGCTTTGGCAACAGTTTTAAATCAGTTTGTCGAGCAAGTTTTGAAATAAATTTTGGACAGGATGTTTGAGCAATTAATTTAAAAATCATCATGTCTGGATCAAAATTTCGGCATTTTTAATAATGGAATCGATAGCCAATGCCAAAAGACAGCACGAATTGTCAGTCAAATGTCATATAATAATTCGCATTTATTCAGTAGGTTATCGGCCTGAAGCGATGGGGTTATGAGATATACACCTTAATTGCAGTAACGTTGTCATAGGAGAATGAAAAAAAAACAAAACGTAAATTGTAAAAATCCAAACAGGAATAACTTAGGCTTACTAATAAAATACTTTAGAGTGCATTTATTTGCAACATACGCGAACAGCCGTCGTATTTTCATTATTTTTTTTGTGCTCTAAAAATGCTTATGTATTAAATTAAGAGAGAGAAAGAGCGCAATGGTTTACACAGATATAACAGCGACGCTCAGGTTTGGAATTTTCAAAACCGCTCCGGGCGTGATTTGAATACGCCCTGAGGCTAAGCAAGTTTTTGTGCGAAGTCGGGTTCCCACGCAACTTGAATTTCCGTCACAAACGGTGCTCCAAGTGCTTTGTGTGTATTTACCCAGAAGAATACCGCCGATCAAACGTGTCACTCACGACAGGAGCCTGTATGGGCTACTGCTCACAGCCATTTCAATTTATTCACAGTGTTGTCAATTTGCTCATGGTAATTCGCCACTTTAGAAACGAGAAGGGAATGAATTCCTTGTCCCTATAGTAACCCAGAGTCCCAGGGGTCTTTGCGAAGTTAACTGGGCCCAGTTTCCTTCACGATAATTTTCGCCATCTTTAAACGATACGCGCAAGACCTACTGGGATTTATTTGTAATTCCACTGACAAGTAGGCTAATCAATCCGTGAGATATAATTGTCTTAAGATCAAAATTGAAATTGCCATGAACAAATTGAAATTGCCGCGACATGGCCTACGAAGTGTGAGAAAAGGGTTTATATGCTAAAAATAATTCTGATAGTCTCACATTTGTACTTTACACTTATGCACTTTACACACCCGCATTTCAATTATTGATTGATCACTTTTTATTTAATTTTATTCATTGATTCATTCATTCATTCGCTTATTTATAAATTATACAGAATAAATCATGGCCGCATCTAAATTCTTGACGTAGAGCCTAATACGGGGTGGGGGGGATTCAACGAAGTTTTAAAGGGGAAACTCTACCCCGAAGTCCAACCCCTTACTCTTTAATACACTATTTTTTACAGAAGAGGTACCCCTTTCTTATACCTTCTATTGATAAACTTAGTTCAAAACACACATCTCTTTTAACTGCTGTAGATACACCGTTTTTATATATCAAAAAAGCTCTGGACCAGGAAGTTTTCTTTTCTTTTTCTTAACCACAAAAGTGTCGCTTTCTTATATCTGAAACCTAAAAAAGGTATCCCTTTGGGGCGTAGTCTCCCCGTATAGGCGAGAGGGAGAAGCCTCCCCCCCCCCCCACCCGGGGCCTAACGAAAGTTAATAGGGAGTTTAAGCAGCGACGTTTTTGAGCAACTCACGTCGACCGAAAGTTGACTTTTTGCACTCTTGAGCCACGATTTTGAACAAATTTTTGGGCAAATCGTCTCTTATTTAAGAGTAAAGACACTTAGCAATACAGATTTGGTATCAAAGGTATCCCTTTGGGGCGTAGTTTCCCCGTATAGGAGATGGGGAGAAGCCTTCCCCCCCCTCCGGGGCCTAACGAAAGTTAATAGGGAGTTTAAGCAGCGACGTTTTTGAGCAACTCACGTCGACCGAAAGTTGACATTTTGCACTCATGAGCCACGATTTTGAACAAATTTTTGGGCAAATCGTCTCTTATTTAAGAGTAACGACACTTAGCAATACAGATTTGGTAGCGTCAAGGCGTATTAAAAGTGATAATAAAGCCTCACTTCCGATTGAGGTGCGTCGCTCAAAAACGTCGCGTAACTATGGGTAAGGCTACGGAAATGATTGTACACTAAAACAGAAAAAAAAAAAGGTAACTTGACTTCAATCTGTTCGTAGTCACCCTTACCAAGACCCATACTGAATAAACGGGGCATCAATTCAGTTAGGATCTTAGACATACAGACTTACACTGTTTACAGCTCGCCATTACGACACCTGAAGGAGGATCATGAGGTTATCCCTAGTATATTAAGATCTCTCCTTATAGATAACCCACCAAGCCCAGAAAAGGTTGGCCACACTACCGGGGTCTACTTTCCACTTTCCCTACTATTTTCGAACAGTGGTGTGGCTTCTCTTACGTTCCACAGATAAGCCGTAATGTGAAAGAGTTGTGAGACGGGACCTAAGGTTTTTCGTCCTTATTCGAGAAGAATAGAAAGTCTAACTGTTTGCAGATGCCATTACAAAGGCAGCACTTTCTTCTCAGTTTTTTCAAGACCCCGAATTTCGGTCCGGCCGGGGTTTGAAACCTCGACCTCCTGCTCAGCAGACTGGCGCTCTCCCAACTGCGCTAACCAGGTGGCGGTTGAACCAGCCCTAAAAAAAGCAAGTAATTGACCTAGAATGCCAAAGACAACCACATCAAACAAGGAAGCAATCACATAAACACTCAAAGTAAATGAAAAGCAGCCTCCCTCGCAGACTTTTTTCTTCATCACGCGTTCCTCTGTACGAACGCACGACCACACCTTAGAATGAGATTCCATGTTGTAGTATTTGTTTCCTGTTTTATCGGTAATTTATGCAATATCGTTTTCTACTACTATTACTACTACTACCACGACCATCCGCACCGCCACAACCACTACCACCACCACCACTACCACTAACGCTAACACTAACACTACCACTACCACTACCACTACCACTACCCCTGCTACTATCACTACCACTCCCACTACCACTATTACTGTCACTACCACTACCACTACCACTACTACTACCACTACCACTACCACCACCACTACCACTACCACCACCACAACCACTACCACTACTTTACCTACTACCACTACCGCTACCGCGGTGAGTGAACATTTCAGTCGATCAAAAGTGTCTTTAGTTTTAAGTGGATGAGAAATTAACGCGTGTTTTCTCGAAAGGACAGTCATGCTAAATTTCAGCAAACGTGATTGATGTCCTATTACTGAGACTCAACCCCTGCACATTACAATTCTGGAAAATGCTCTTGCAAAGAATCTGTTCATGGTGCCATAACAGAGAGGATGAATTGCACCTGGCAAGCAGGTTAGAATATAAAAATAGTTGCGCAAAACTTCATGAAAGGGAAAGCGCCAACCGCTAGGTCCTGTTGTGTATTCCCACAGAAAAAGGGCTTGGTATGGAGCATAGCATACTACAAATGAAATGATAATCACATATATCATTCTCAATAAGTCGAACTCCTGTTCTGCGCCGGTTCTGCTTCTTCTTGGCTGCTTTTTGTATTCCAGTTGTACCTGCCTATCAGATCTGTTCGATCGACCATCGTGTGTGTCTCGGCTTTCATCGGAGTACAGCGAAAGTCGGGTGCGTTCAATGACGTTGTGTCGGATATGGCGCTTGATTTTCAGTGCAACTGCGCCGTAAGACCACGACATGATCAAGTAAGGAAATAGAAACGTCAGTGCAAATCTCATTATGCTGTATATCTCAATACCAGAAAATTTTGACAAGCACACTTTATGACCAGATGGGTATTCCATTAGAATCCTTGTAGCAAACAAAGGAAGCGAAATTGAAAGTGCTAGCACCCACATAACTCCAATAACCGTTGCCAAGGTTATTGATGTCATTTTCTTTCCAATTGAGGTTATGGTAAGAGCACGATAGCGATACACTGCAATAGCCGCTAGGTTGAAGGTGACTACAATGGTTGCTAAGACTTGGAGCGGGATCAGTAGCTTACAGGCGAAATCGCCGAAGATCCAGGTGTACTTTTCTTGATACGTCATCACAAATGGCTGGCATATTGAGCTGATTACTTCTGCAACAGCCAAGTTTGCTACCAAATAGTAGGCGAACGGTTTGCAACGGAGATGCAGTCCGATCACGGCTTTCAAGACGAGCGCGTTACCAACCAAGCTTGCCAAGATGATGAAGGAAAAGAGTACCGGTCTAAATACTCGCGATCCATGCGGTTCTATGTAGAGGTCCACTGGTAAAGGTGCCTCCGTGGAGCGATTGGTCTGATTTCTTACGTCCATTTCATTGCTCTCTTTCAATTAGTTACTCGAGTAGGGCTGGTATTTTCTCCTACAATAAGAAAAAAAGAAAGAAAGAAAAGAGATATGTTAATTTGCCTAATGTTTTATTCTTTTTTAGGTCTTAAACTGTGACTCAGTACTACCTGTTAAAAATACAGTTAAGGGTGCATGTTTTTTTGCCCTCGTTTTGCCTGCAGTAACCTTGGCAATAAAAGTGCTTAAAAAGCTCGCTCCAAACGTATTTCGTCCTTACAAACGATCTGCGCCTGAAAAGATCTTCCGTTAATTGAATCGTTTCTGATAGCAACTGAGGTTTGAAGAGTATTAAGGCAAAAATTGTGTCAGTTAGGCACTTTCTAGTGCAATTAGTATCAAGGCAGCTATGTCAAGAAAAGATAGCCTTATATAAACAACGTTCGAAAAAAGATATGATTTTCTTGTCAAAAATGATATTTTCTGTCAAGGCTTTTTATGAAGAGGTTAAACATGCAAAAATTGAAAGGAACTGAAAAGCAAGTACTCGACAGCAAAAGCTGCAAAAACTCCGCGAGAAATACAACGAAATAAAAAGAACAAAGACAAACATTGCTCGATGTAGTTTTTAGACCCTTTACTTTCATGACTCGTTTATAGTAAGGAGTTTTACACACAGGCGATTGTTAACAAAACATAATACAGTCAAACTTGTGTTAATTAAGCAGAGCTGTGTTTAGCGGTCAACCATTGTAAACTCGTTATTCTAAGGCCATTTCAAAAACGACCGAAATATTACTGATTTCCTTAACTAAACTACTTGTGACAAGAGGCATACCTGACATAACAGTTAACCGCTGCCCTCCCCCCCCCCCCCCCATCCTCACTCTGCGAAGGAGTCGCGGTTGCCTTCTATTGATACAATTTCGTTGTCAATCGTATTTTAAAAATGGGTTTATCTGATGTATGGTCTTAATTTCGTCTCTTTTATAGTAAATGATTTCAACCCAGGAGTCATATCATAAGTAAGTGGAATTTGATCGTCCGGGGTTGACGTTATGACAACCTGTGTGGCAAGTCATCTACTGTTTCATTTAACAAAAGGAGATGAACAAAACCATTTCGGGTTATAGTGGAACCTTTACCAAAGGCTAGCCCCCTCCATCCCACACACACACACACACACACACAGCTGATCCCTACAGTAGGCAACTCTTAACCAAAAAAGGTGAATTAGGAGAGCAAAAATCTTGCAATTTTCGGTGAGATACACTTGTGAAAACAGTTGTTATCCCAAAGGGATAACAATGTATTTATAGAGATTCACCTGTTCAAATAGACAAAAACGCAATTGAAGAAGCTCATGTGGTTATCAGCTATTTCATTTAATTCGGTGGAGGTACTCAAGTATAGATTAAGGCCTGGTTCTTTACAAATTTCTCAGAATTTTAAAGGAGGATAGTCTAATGAAAATAATTTTTAATATATCCCATGACTCATAATTTAACGCTAATCATAACCAAGAAATCTTCAAATTTCACTTTACTAAAGTTGCCTCCCGATAACTCGAACCTTCAAGGGAAATCCAAAAGAGTTCGGCTTATCGTGTGTTCGAAGACTTATCGTGTGTTCGAATCTTTTTCCGATTTTTTTGAGTTCGCTTCAAAACGTACCAGGTCCAATCACAACTACAAACTGCAAGTTAAATCGGCTAACTGCAATTGTTATAAATACTCTTTCTTTGTTAAAATTATTCGTGAATGAAATGACCTCCCCGCCAATGTTGTTGAGATAGGAAATGTAAGACGTTTTAAAATAGCTCTTAAATCGTACATGCGTATTTCTTAGGTTTTTATCCATCTTAGATCTTAGATTTTATTCATAAGCATATATTTTTAATTTTTATTTTTGGAAGTTTATTTACATAGGGTCAACCTCTTAAACTTCCTTTTTAGGGTATTATTTGTATTTTATTTCTTATGATACCTTAAATAAAGTATGTATGTATGTATGTAGCAAATTTTGACCGGAAATAAGGAGATAAGCAAATAGGATGGAGAAGGAATGCAAGTATTATGGACATGGACAGACAACTGAAAAGTGAAGACAAAGAGTACACGGTTGTTTTGAAAAAAAAAAAGTTCAATGTTTTGGAGTGCATTACACTGTTTTTTCCCGGACTTTGTCACGAGCTGAAAGTGGTTCGAGTTATCGGGGGTAAATTATATAGAAATGATCTGAAGGATTCGAGTTATCTGGAGGTTCGAGCTGTCGAGATTTCGAGTTACCGGAAATAAATTATAGTTTTCGTGTGAAAGAAATCCAGGGAAAATCGATTTTGGTTTGAGTTATCGGGAGTCAACTTTATATGGACAGTCTTGCTTTCATAGATTCATCCAATCCGATCTGAACAAGAATAACAGTCAACGATGTGCTCGCTTAGGATTCAGATATAGCTTCTAATTTAGGTTCTGAGAAGTAACAGAAAAGACTGAAGCAAATCATTCTTATTAGGAAGCAAGGTCTATATAAATGGAGAGCAAATTATTACGTTGTTACTTGCACTAACTTCATTGGTTTGCCAGGCGTACGGCTTTGAAATTGGACAACAAACATCTAGGGTGATAGATAGAGGATATTACATGCTGGGCGGAGATACGAAATTTCTCTTCGAGTGTTGCGCTCACTCGTGAAATATTTTTTTCAACACGCGAAGCGACAATGTAATGTTCTATTTATTGATAAACACCAATGAAATACCAAACCATTTTACTTCAATAGCTTTTTGGTGCGAATGGTGCGATTTATTATGCAGCCACGGCAACGGTGATATTTTCACATGTGAAGATACCGTAAAATTCCGAAAATAAGCCCCTCCATGTATAAGCCCCTCCAAATATGAGCCCCCCAAACTGGTGACGCAAAAAACCCTCCGTTAAATCGCCCCGCCAAATATAAGCCCCCCGGGGGCTTGTACTTGGAAAATTGCCCTCAAATACAAAGTAGAATAAAGCAAAAACGGTAAATTTACTTCGAGCTATAAGGCTAGCCCGATCGATTTGTAAACGCAAATTTCGCTCCGTAGATAAGCCCTTAAAAAAGGGCCTTTGAAAAGTATAAACCACGGGGCTTATTGTTGGACTGTTACGGTATCAAGTTTTCGCGCAACAGCTCACTTGGTATATTGGTGTTTATATAATAAGGAAGGAAGCTTCCTGTACATAACAAAAAATGGGAACTCAGGCCACACCTATCCTTAATTAATTTTTGATCGGAAAGTTCCGAAAGTAACGACCGTCCGCGTTACTTTCGGATTTAGCACCCTTGATCTGCTATCGCTACTTTCTGGGAGTCGTTACTTTCGCATGGCTAATGCGTGTACTCCAAACTAGGCACTTCAAAAAAATAAAATCGAAAAAATGTGAAAAGAATACTTTTTGAAAACAGGTAATGTATATCCCGTAATTTAAGAAATATGAGTAGGAATGTCACATGATTGCTGCGGAGCGACCGAAGGGAGCGAGCAGCAACATAATCAGGATTTAAAGGAAATATGTAAGGGGCGACGAATTCTCGAATTCATCACTTTTTACCCCAATGCATTGCATTTAACCAGAGTGCATTGCGCCACGAACAACTCAAATAAAAACACGGGGAAGTTCGGTAGGTGAGAGAGTACATCGTTCGCTGCTCAGACTTAGAGTTTTCCTTGTGGCAAATCTTCTACAGCACGGTTAGAGGTCTTACCAAATTTTAAGACACGCAGGAGTCTTTCAGATGAGTACGATGGTTAACTTAGGGATTGGATTTCAATTCAAGAGCCTTTTTTGACTCAAGAGCCTTTTTTGCTCTTCGACTCCGCAACACGGGGGATACACAAATTCCAGCTTGCTAGAAGGTGATATGAAAGTGAGAAAATGTCATGCAATGCTATTCTTAAGAAACTGCATGAGCCGAAAATGGATGTAATTTTGACCATTCGCTTCAAAATAACAGCGGAAATCGAGATAACAAAACATATGTTTTGTGTCCTACTTTGCAGACGAGGACGTGTATCGGCGTTTTGAAAAGCGTAATTATGTTCTTTCATTCATTTATTTCCATGGAATATGCGTTTACATTGTTTTTTCACTGTTAATAGCTCGGTTAATGCGGCTGGCGATCATCTTGCCAGCGGAAGTTTCATGGAAAAGGAATAAACTGAAAGACTTTTCCTAACGACTACGTAATCGATCTCTGTGGTGTGGTGGTTAAGTGTAGTCGCGTCGAGTCGAAGGTGCTGGGTTCGAATCCTACTGAGTTATCTATTCCTTCTTTCTTTTTTTTCCCCTTTTTTTGTGTTGTTGTTTTCTATAAATATATAGCTAAATAACTGTTACTTAATAAAGTGCAACAAACAACAAGAAAGGTATTGTGTTTCCAGAGAAAATATCGTGCACCGTATATTAAATATATGGATAAACGATCTGAATTTCTATAATTTCCTACAATTTACTGTGGGAAAACCAGAGTTGATAACCACTTGATCATTTTCCAAAGAACGTTCCCACGAGTTCTTTCTATAGACTGATAGTAATTATTCTAGTACTTTCCAACATGTAAATAGGACATTCAATGTCATTTTTGATTCTTTTAAGTCTCACTGCCTAACTAATGGCAGTATCAACAGAATAGATACCCTAGTCATTATTAATAAACTTCTGATCAGTGTGCCATTTGTTCAGAATATCTAACATATCTGTTATTTTTTGCAAGAAGGGAGATTCGTTTTGAGGTCTTTGCTTCGTTTTGAGGTCTCTATTTTCGGGGGATCGCTACTTTCGAGGATTCGTTCATTGTTTCACGATTATATACACTTCCACTCCTACATTAGTTTTGACATATGACTGAAAACATCAGCACATTCTTTTGGTAAATTAATTTACAGCATACTCGTGTAGCCGTTGCATTTGTCCGTTGAATTGTTTTTATTGTTTTAAGATCACTTGTTGCCCATTAGTCGATGCTATATCAAGCTAAGGCCCTGGTTTAAAGGTTCTACTACTTTTAATACAATATGGCCTACTGCAACTTGCAGACGTACGTGTGAGCAACGGGACATTGTTAATGAAATGATGAACAGAAACTGTCACAAAATAGACCCTTGTGGAGCTTCCATATCGTTGGAATCGAATCAGAAAACAAGCCGCTGCCGCTGTAAGCAGGCTCAGTTGAGCGGGTTTGGAGAGAAATTTGGTGGCTTCGCCCGGGGGGGGGGTACTCCCGCGAATTTTGGATAGGGGTGTGCCGCGAAGGTTCGTGAACCCTAACCCTATTTAAGGACTAAGAAAGCGAAAACTGATACCCTTTTTAAGGCCCAATGCCGAAAAATGACACCCTGTTTACCCCCCCGGGTGGCTTCGCCGCCAAAATTTTCTCCGAACTCTCACAAATAAATGGTAACTTAGATACCACAAACAGAATACTAATAGATAGATCACTGTTAGTTGCCAAACATTTGTGTGATCACCTGCCTTGAATACTGAAGTTACTTCTGCTATTTTCCGTGAGGCCGGAAAGACTCTATGTAAAAGGCATAGACTGATAATTTTCGCCAGTGGCTTTGTTATAGCCGGCCGGCGCAGAGCTCTGCCTGGGAGAGACGCGCAGTTATCCCATTCAGTCTGAGAGCTTTGGTAACATAAATTTGAGTCGTGTTTGTTGCAAAAACAATGTTATCTCAGGGATGTAAAACTTAGAAGGGCTTAAAATTCTTGTTCACATAAACTCTTTGAGAGCTTTTAGTTCTAACACTGCATATCTTGATGATCGATGATATTCGGATATATTATAATTAGAAAATATTTATCAGAAAAAAGGAAACAATCCTCATTAACACTGTCACCTTAATCATTACATCAGCGGTGCTCAATACCGTGACTGAGGAGATTTTACCTATAAAAAAACACACGCGCCTCAAATTAATGGGATAACCATCCAATACTGACTACAACGACTTGGGGGCGGAAATTATTTTTTACGTTTCGGTAAAATAATAAATTGCTACTCAGTTGTTTGAAATTGGCAAATTCTTATGACACGAATTGAAGATGATCGGTTGGGAAGAAAGAAATTGGGACATTTAACAGATATATTATTGCCCTATTTCTTCGATCTAACGCGCTACTACAACGACTTGGGGGGCGGAAATTATTTTTCACGTTTCGGTAAAACAATAAATTGCCACTCAGTTGTTTGAAATTGGCAAATTCTTATCACGCGAATTGAAGATGATCGGTTGGGCAGAAAGAAATTGGGACATTTTATATTTTATTATTTCTTCGATCTAACGCGGTTCAGGCGCCAGTTTCATTTGATATCAGCTGCCTTAAAGATACTTTAACCCCGAAACCTACATCAGTGACAAACAGGCTCATTTTTAACATTTGGCTTAAAAACAACTATAGTGCTTTAATAAGATGACTTTTTAATAAAAAGTAAACCTTCTTCAGTTAATTATGAAAGGCAAAACGTGTCGGCACTTTTTTTCAACATACACAATAATATTCGCTCTCTTTTATTGACTTCAAGTTTCCGTTAAGTATGCCGGTTTAATTCTTTAAAAGCGCAAATTTCTCAGTTTCTGTTCTGTTTACTTTCCCTCTTGGAAAAAGAAGTCGCGCCAGTTATTTGACAATGTGCGTTAACCTGTACTACACACTCAAACCGCACTTCGTTCAAGCCCTTTGGTCCAAAACAGTTACATCTCTAAAGTATTGTTAAAATTATTTTATGCACTCAACATACCTTTTATTTGTAGTGTTTCTTAACCAGTGTAAGTCAAGAAATCATGACATGTTTCCCGGCTTGGCTTGGTATTTGATCTGGGCAGCCCGGAAAACTAAATAGTTCGTGAACGTGAAAATGCGGGATTTTAATTAACGTGAATGATTTTTAGTAGTTTTGAAATTTGCCACCCGCCCCCAGAATATTAACTGAGGACACAGAGTACGCAAACAAACGAGACATCGCGTCTCTATCTATCAATTAACATTTTAGGTTTGACGGTGTATTCCATGTAAATAATAGAAATTAAAGCTTTAATATCGCAATGCAAAGGAAATGCGACCTTCAGAGTTTACTTAGGGAATATTAGATAAGTTTTATTAGCTATTCTCGGTGGCCATTATAATCCTAAAACCCAGGAATTTTTTTTCTCTTTTTTGACGGCAGAGAGCAAAAAAACGTCGTGTTTCAAACACAGAATATCATTGTTTAGTCATGGTTGCAACTCGCTGAACAAATTAAAAACAATATTTTCCCCTTTCAGCGGTAAGCTTAAAAGGTTTATTCAGATGGTGCACGTTTAGTATTGCGCCGACTTTCGTTTATTTTAATTTCTAAATATTATAAATTTATCAGTCTGGACGCTATTTTGATTCTCGACTTTACTACTAGACCATAGTTTGAAAATTCAACTGCAATGATCCTCTGTATGTGTTATTGTGGAAAACAGTGTTAGGTTAACGTACTTCGGCCTTAGTACTGTTAGTAATGAAAAGTTGCAACGTAAAGTAATTAATGCGCAATATGAATCATTTTACCGCAGGCAGTATCTTGTGAAAAAGTCTACTAGTATTTTCTGGCGAAAACATGCAGTTGAAGTTATGTTAGGTCCCCTTGAATACATTCATAAGAAAAAGATAGAACAATTACTGTTTCATTTTTCAAAAACCTTAACCATCAGGGCACTGATCGACAACCTGTTACTACAAAAAATGGAAAGATGAAAACAGAGATAACCCTTGGTGCGGTAGGCTTTGCCATTTTGCTGTTTTTATAAAAATAGTGTGATCTCAAATGAAGCAGATATAAAAGTAATGACTAAATCAGTTTGAAAGCACCTGCTCTGAGATATTTATGTCCCCATAGGGGAGGGGTGGTGCTCGGTTAGAGGCTAAGTTGAGTAAAACAGGATCCTGAATACAACCGTTTTCTGAACAATATTTCACTGAATTCATTGTAATCTCTTTTCGATTCCCTTTTCCCTTTTACCTGTTTTTTTTTTCTTTTAGACATCCAGGCCGAAATTCTAGCATTTTCTTCAGGCACAAACAATAAACTACATTCAAACCCAGTTTATTGCGCACACTGAGGAGGTCAGAACGTGTTCGTATTATAAATGGGCTGCCCGTATAAAGCGGATTGAATTTAGTAAAAAATGTTAGGGCAAGGGACAAGGAAAGCTGTCGGTAATAACGAGGTATCCGTATTAAGCTAGCCTGCGAACAGCAGACGTACTTCCGGTCGTCGCTTCTCTCCCTCCGAGCGGGTTAGTCCGTCAAATGGGGTTCGACTTTACGTTGATCTGCTAAACGCGCTCAGCGATACTTTTAAGGAGAAATCTTGGTTCCACTACCATAAATCGGAGCTGTTTAAGGCTTTCCAAGGAACGAAGCAGATGAAAGAGCGGCACATCTCAATGGGGAGGGGGAAGGGGGAGGAGGTAGCCTATCCTTGCATATAGAAAAGCTAACAGACACTTACTTACACCAGACGAATATCGCTTATTTTATCAACTTAATCAGTAAGAAACATTATATGTTGAGATTCATATCGCGCTCACCAAGAAGGCTTTTAGAGAGAACACTTTCCACTTTCCTATCATCATATTGTTTATAGGGGAACTCTGCTTAAAAACTAAATAAATACAGTTTGGTCTGACTGTTTTCTAGTTATACAGAAGTTAGGTCTGTAGATAAATTTAAGGTGAGCGTAGTGAATGTCTGTTTTAAAAAAAGAGAAACAAATAGTAATTTAAGCAACTTTTCCTGTGTCGGCCACAGTTTTAGTATACAACTTTCCGGTGAGAACTCTAGATGCAGATTAATAGATTAGGCTAAAAGCATGGTCACGAAAAATTATAAATCTTTCCCGATGAGGAAAAATGGTGAACCATTCCATTGAGAGAAATACAATAAAAACAGGCCTCGGTTTCTTGGATTTTTTTTTTATAGCTGGGGTTCACGATTATGATATATGAGGCTAACTCTTGTCTCATCCTGAGTTAGTCAGCTGTGCTGTTGAGCATCGGGGCAAAGATGGAAAAATATTGTTCTTTTTGATCGGTTGTGATGTGAGAAACGTAACCCAAATCTGAAATATTGCTTGAAGGGTTTAAATCACCTTTTACTATCTAAAAATAACATAAACTTACTAGCTTAAGTGCGTAATGAAAATGTAACTAACACGGCCACAAGAACTTAAAGGCACTGACCAAAAACAGCGATGCCTTCCCTCCGGGCATACACGTCCAAGCAACCGTACGGCCGGCCTCTTTCAACTTTAACACAATAGAAAAATAAGAGGTTCCAGTCTTTGTCCGCTCGCTTATAATAGAGTCAGTTATCGCGGAGGCAGTGCAGTACTCCCTTCAACAGAATTTCCTGGTTGCGTTTGCAACTACTTTAATATAGTTTCAAATCTGTCAAACATCCGTATCACAAGTCGACATAGAAAAGACGTTTCAGTCTGTGATCATTGTTTGCTGTCGCAACTCATCGACGGTTAAGCTTTTGATGAATGGTTATGTTTACACGATAAAACACTTAAGTGTTGAAACGTCAGGTCTTAAATAACGCAAAGGCAAAATTTGTTTGTTATTCTTCTTAAACCGTTGACAAACCTTTTTAACTTTTGTCATCTGCAACATTTTTTTCTTCCTGTTTAGTAATAAAACACTAAAATTTAGTTTTTCATTTATTTTCTGCGCTAGTATTCAATAACCGAAATTAAAAGGAAGAAACCCAGGATCAGAATTTGGAATATCATCCTGAGTAATATCAATATCGGGTATTTCATGATTCGACCGTCTTTCCTCAGCGAGCGAAATCAAATAACGCGTACATATAACGTGAATGCTAAACTTGCTATGTTAAGCCATATCACCTGTTTCGGCTCTAATTGTGTCTAAACCATTTGGCCGAGTAATGTTTGCAACAAATTTTGTCTTTCTCTATTGTAAATAATGCATATTGTATTTCAGCTTTTCTCACGAAAATAATATAATCGGCGAATTTTGAATGGTGTAGCCGGAGGGTACTCCTGGGAATTCTTGGTGGGGGTGTGCCTCCCGGTTCTCCAAATCCTAACCCTCTTTCCGACCAAAAAATTGTCATTTTCCATGCCCGTTTTCAGACCTGCCGGTGGTCTCAAAACGCAACATTACATGTTCACATAAACATAAATTATGTCATCATTGCTTAGATTTAACCTACACAAAATGATTTCCGAAAATCCATTTCGAATTTGCCTGTTACACTTTCCTTCTTATTCATTTGGAATTGAAACGGCGAACACATTAGTATACAACCGTAGTTCCTTTGTAAACCATAGTCGATTCCAGACCAAAATGGGCAAAATCTATACCCGTTTTCAGACCCAAAAAGGGGCACATACCTGTATGGCTTGTATAAGGGAGTACGTCCCCCAGGGGGTGTAGCGAGTACCGTAAACTGCCGGTTGCAGCCCCCGCCTCCTCACTTATTAGCCCCCAGGTATAGGCCCATCTACCCGTAAAAAAAAAAAAGAAGCAACATACGATTATAAGCCCCCCGACGAATCCCGCTATAACAATAGATTTTGACGGTCCCAACGCACAATTTACCTTTACCCCTCTGTAACGAATATTTTGTCCTGTCGTTCGAAGCAGTCAGTTTCAGTAAAAACGACAAATTTGAGTAGAAATCACACCTTGCTTTCATTGAACGTGTTTTTGAATTAAATGTCTTGAACGCCAGCACTTTACACTTTCAGTTGACAGTACCAAATGAATAAAAATGATGTTTTCTACGCGTGCAGTATTGAATCTTTGGTAATTGTTCTTTATTAAATTACCCCGCTATTCGTATTATGACGCTTTGAAGATTAATACAAACTAGCAAATGCAAAACTTATTTTGATCAACACTGATATAGCTTGTTTAGAGACGCTGTTTCTATTCCAGTTCAGTTAAGACAGACACGGATATGAGTTCCTCCTCCCCCCAGGCTAAGTACTTTAATTTTAGGATTGTTGCTGTATAACGTAGAAGATGATATAAAAAAACGTTATCATGGATTTTCAACTCCAATACAACTATAGCTGGTAACAAAAATAATCTTTATAAAAAGCTTTAGTTAGAGACAGTTAATATTTTGCTGTCCAAAGACTGAGATTAGGACCTTAATTTCAGATTTCATAAACAGTGAATTAGTTCATACTTTATACTCACAAAGGATGTTGTTTATGTGTAGTGGTACCTTCTCAATTTCTTCCTCAACTTTAGACCCAGGTGCTTATAAAGACGATTACCTTTTGTTAGATCTTCACAAATAAGTTCAGCGTTTATAATCCTTAATGGCACATAAGTGTATGACTTTTGGGGAAGCAAAAACATCAGAGCAATTCTACTCGGCTATAATCAGCGAACAAAGGTGCCTTTGATCGCTCTATTTGATTCTTTTTTGTTCGGCATCTTGTGAATAATTCATTTACAATATAAACAAAAAGGGTCTCTGATAAAACACTTTGCTGATTAAGGTAATAAAAAAGATAAATCACCGAATTGTGAATAATGAAACACGTACGCATTCATCGCATAATCATTCGTTATTAATACCCTGGTTACAGCATATTATTTCTTTAAAATCTAGAAAGTCAGCCAAGTTTTAGTTAACGTTCTTTAGTTGTAACAAAGCCTTTGGGGTTACCATAATACCATAACTACAGCTGCTATGATCAGCGTCTCGGATTGACATAGGACAGAGGCAGATCCACACCTTCAGATAAGGGGGCGGGTCCGGTTATCAGTAATTGGAAATGAATCTAAATTCAATAAGATAACTGAGCTGGACACAGGGGATTCTTTAAGTACTGACCCCATCGAAATCAGTAATATACTCAACACACATTTCTCCAAAATAGAACCTTCCTTAGCCTCTGAAGTTCAAAATACATCCAGTAGTTTTACTGATTATATTACCCCCGCAGAACAAATTTTTAACTTGGCGGAAGTATCATGCGAGGAGGTCTTCAATTTAATTCAGGAAATACCGAGTCATAAGGCCAGTGGTCTTGATAACATCTCAGCACGTCTCCTGAAAGAAGCATCTCCCATAGTTACTCTTAGATTAACTTTTATAATAAATCTCTCAATTGACACTGGAATATTTCCAAATGCTTGGAAACGAGCTAGAGTTTCGCCAATATTTAAAGAGGACCTCAAGACTGCTCCTGACAACTACAGACCAATCTCAGTTCAGCCTGTAGTAAGTAAATTAATTGAAAGAGTTTTTAACCAACTATATGGATATCTAAATGATAATAACTTGTTAACTGAATCACAATCTGGCTTCAGATTGGGGATTTGCGCTTTTCTCCCTCGCCCTCCTCTCCCCTCTTTGCGCCTGCCACACAGGCTATGCCAACCTTCACCCAGTTTATTTTTAAAGACTTCCGGTCCAAAAAGACCCCCTATTTAAAACTGAAATTGTATACCTTGTAAATGACTCAAGATCCTCTCCTCATCCAAGACCCTGAAAACCATACCCTTTTCAGCGGCACATACCTGCCTCACCCGTCTAGGCCTAATCAGGGAGTACCCGCCCCCCCCCCCCCCCCCCCGGCGGAGGGGTGAGAGAGCTGGCTTGTAGGCTACAGGTCCAAGGACTTCTTTCTCCCGGATCTCTTTTGGTACAAAATTTTTTTAGAAATGCGCATACCAGACGAGTTCAAGGTCAGCAGTACGGCAAAAAGTTAATTAATATATCATGAATATTAAAATTTAATTTTACCTAAATTATTCTGAAAGCTGGTTTTCACTAGCGACAGAATCGGAGTCGGAATCTTAAGTGGAGTATGACCTAGTGAAAATCAAAACGGAGTCATAAGCGCGACCAAATCGGAGTCGGAATAATAAGAACGTTGTCATTTTCTTCCGTCTCTGTCGTTTTACGATCTAGTCAGGGGTACCCAATGGATCTGTTCCTCAAAATATCTGTTATTCAGGCACGTTTATGCTGGCTGGGAGATTTGGAAAAAAAATATGTCTTTGGAAAGAATATATTGGTGGGAAATGGACAATTTAGATTGTCTGAGGGTGCTTCGAGTCTAGAATAGCTGCTACGTGATATTTGCCATAAACCTCTTGCCCCCCGTCCCCACACACACACCACTACCACTGGAGGGCTGAATTTTGCCCTATGACGACATCCAGACTGGCCAGTGATGTCTGGACATAATATGTCTGCTGGGAAACTTCCCAGTAAGTCTGGTTGCAGGTTGTATGTGCACTTTGCTGGCTGGGAACTCTTTCATTAGTCTTGCTGGGGGCGAGATAGATAATTTTTTTCCAGCAATCTCCAAAAATGCTTAAAATGGTTTCAGGAAGCTTTTTTCATGCTTTGTTGTTATGTTTAGGTCTTTTTCTCAAAATTTCCCGTTGGGCGCCCCTGTCTAGTGAAAACCAGAATGAGATTTACGGAGTCGTAAGCAGATCGAAGCGGAAGGCAATCACACGAGCCCACGCTTTGTGATTCAAAGTTCTTCTGCTTCTGCTTGCTACTCCGACAACCTTATATTCACTTGATCGTAAACCTCGACGTCGTAAGCAGAATCAGAAAGCTGTTTTCACCAGATCGTAAAGTTCTACGCTTCTGATTTGGTCGCAGACAGCGGACGGAGACTACAGTAGACTGGTAACCAGAGTCTAGCCCAGCTCCCTCTCTAATAAGTCGGCCATTTTGATATCTTGTCTGGACGCTTCTTCCCTCGTGTTTGTTTCTTGTTATCGTTTTAAAGCCGTTTTTGTCATCTCCCTTCTCCGTCATGTCAAATTTTGGCGACAGTGAAGCGGAGGAAGATTCTCTGGATGAAAGTCTGTCGAACAAAAGCGACGATGAGGAAGACGAAGACGGAGAAGAAGAAGATGGAGGAGAGGTTATGAACGACGATGCGAACGATATTATAAATGACGAAGAAGAAGAAAGTGGCGGCGAAGAAGAAGAGGCGGAGGCTCATCATCATCATAGAAAAAGACCAAAAGGTACAATAAATACGTTAAGCTGTCCTCAAAGTTTCCCGGAAAGTATTCTTTATTGTGTCGAAGCGTATTCAGCTGTGCTGATTAAGCTTTCGTTGTGATTGTTACAGAAGATGACGACCTGGACGAAGAAGATTTGTCTTTGATCGAAGAAAACCTAGGCATTAGTATAAAGCGGGTAAGACGATTAAGTACTGTAAATTTATGTTGAAAGTGTCTTATGGAGTCGAGAAACTGTATTTTTCTTGAATAAACTACACCGTAGCTATCATGCTTTGTCAACAATTCTGGCACTCGATCCTTGAAACACTTACACAAACAATAACTCCAGTTCAAGGAGACTTCATCGCTGGCATAATGATACCTGTGCTATACAGCAAATCTCTGTTCTGTGATTTTAGAAAAAACCTCGGTTGAAGAAAGTGAAATTGCTTGATTCAGATGAAGAAGAGGAGGACCAGGATGACAGGGAAGCAATTGCAAATGAACTTTTTGAGGGAGATGAGGATACAGCTGAGGTAATTTGATTAAATGTTGTTCATATTTAGTTGGATACAAATAGTTCACAGTCATTTCCATACAAAGTTGTTTCGATACAAGCTTATTCAGTCAAGGTGTAAATAGTTCCACTTCCTTGGCTTAAAGAAAGAAGAATATTCACGAAATGATATTTTTCTTGCTCATGTGCAAACTACACATATACTTGAAGTGAACAAAATTTTTGTGCAATTTTACTGCTTGAGTTCGCTTCAAAACCACTTGTATTAAAACGATTTTGTGTCAAAAGCAGACTATCCATTGAATCAGAGAATTCACCTGTCTGATATATCACAGGTTAAGTCTGGTCTGAGGTTCAATCACTATTGAAATAGTTAAATTTGTCCTCTTTCCCTGTTAGTAAGTGTTTAATCTAAGAAATAAATTCATGCACTCTTTGTCAAAATTTTAATAATTTCTCAAGCCATTAGGTGAGGGAAATTATCAGAATTAGAAGTTATTTTTTAATTTCACCCACCATTTGATTACCAGATAACATCATGGTTGACAAATTACTCTTAAAGTAAATTATTGTGAGTGTTTTATTTGTTTATTCAGGGCTCGAAATTAAAAAAAAAGTGGAGTCGCATTTTTGCGACCGGTTAAGAAAAGTTAGTCGCAAATTCTCAAAATTTAGTCGCAAAGCATAAGTTAATTATTAATAAGTACTTTGACTACTAAATTAATAACTCTTTGATTTCAGCAGCTTTTATTCATTTTTAATGATGTCTGAAAAACAGTTTCTGAATTACTTTGACGGCACAATCAAGATCATAAATTACAACATTCAATCGATTTCGAAAACGTACAGTCCACACAAATAATCCTGTTAAATGATAATTTGTACTCAAGTTAAAATTCAATAAACAAAACAATCATTAATCTTATTGTCTCTTAACGATGTGAAATCCCCGTAATGTTTCCCCTCGCTAAATACACCAAGCTCTTAATTATGAAACATGCTTACAGAAATAGCGCAAAGCTTGTGTCTACATTGACATTTTCAATACTTTCACCTTTCTGTTCCACTTGTGCCTCAAAATGGCAAAGTTTATGTTTGACTGTGAGTTATATCTTAAAAGAACTTTAAATCAAGCCAAACTTCAACTTCAACTTTACTTAATAAAAATATTGATTACAATAGACAGGCCCGCAAAAAAACAATTGCTAATCTTGGTGGATCAGTTAAAAGAAAAATGAGATTAAAGGAAAAGAAAAGGAAGGAAACTATTTTAGGTTACAATAAATAATATTTGTATCATAGTTTTATTTTAATATTAAATCTACTAAGGAAAGACAAAAAAGGAATTGACAGAGTGCGAAAAAAAAAACAAATACTTTTGTACAGAAATCACTTAACTGTTGATCTAATTATTAATGACATCTCGATATAGTCATCTTCTCTTTTTAAGATAACAAAAAGCAATCTGTGAAGCACCTTGATAACAGAAAGATATCGCAATCCTCGCAAAGATTTTTTTTTTTTTTTTATATTTTTTAATTAAAGCATTTCTTACGTTTACATACAAAATAGAAATTAAGAAAGAGAAAAAAAAACACACACACACACGCACACACACACACACACACACATATATATAGTACAAACAAAAAAAAAAATTACAAAGCTAAACAAAGCTATTACAGCAATACAGTTACTTAGCATGTAAATTACAATGACATCACTTTAAACTAATTGTTGAAATTAATCATAACATCACTTTTACGTAAAAACGCTTATTAACTTTTCCCACTTTCTAAAATGATTGTCTAATTTGTCTCTTTTCCTGGCAATATGGAGTTCGATGTTATAAATACGCCTTGTCCTGGCTATAAAACCTTGAAGAGAAGGTATACCATTCTGGTATTTCCGAGAGTAAATATAAAACTTACCCAGAAGCAACATATGGTTAAACAGGAGAAAATCTTCTGCAATATCGAACTTACCAAAAATGACGTCCTCCTCTTTAAGGTTATCAACAGAGATGTTATTATCGCGCAACCAGGACAAGACATGTTTCCAAAAACTAGATGATACTCTAGTACTCTACTCGCAAAGTTTTTGGAACAAACACACATGCCACTGAAAAGCCGCCATGTTTGTTTTCAGCGATTCACAGTGATCAAACGTGGCGTACGTGCAC